>NW_027522409.1:0-54590 GCF_052094955.1 Ictidomys tridecemlineatus | reverse complement strand
AAGGACAGTTATAGAGAAAAAAGGTTGGAGACTGTCATACAGAAGGACTGTTACAGAGAGCAGAGGTTGGAGACTGGGGTGCAGAAGGACCATTTCAGAAAGCAGATGATGGAGACTGGGATGCAGAATAATCGTTGCAGAGAACAGAGGTTGGAGACTGAGGTGCAGAAGGATCGCTACAGAGAGCAGAGTTTGGAGACCAGGGTGCAGTAGGATAGTTTCAGAGAGCACAGTTTGGAGACTGGGGTGCAGAAAAAATGTTGCAGACAGCAGAGGTTGGAGACTGGGGTGCAGAAGGACTGTTGCAGAGAGCAGACGTTGGAGACTGGGATGCAGAAAGATCGTTGCTGAGAGCAGATTTTGGACACTGGGGTATAATAAGACGTCTGCAGAGAGCAGAGGTTGGAGACTGGGGTGCAGATGGACTGTTGCAGAGAGTACAGGTTGGAGACTGAGGTTCAGAAGTACTGTTAGAGAGAGCAGAGGTTTTAGACTGGGGTGCAGAATAACTGATACGGAAAGTAGAGTTTGGAGACTGGAGTGCAGAAGGACTTTTACAGAGAGCAGAGTTTGTAGCCTGGGGTGCAGAAGGACAGCTACAGAGAGCAGAGGTTGGAGACTGAGGTGTAGAATGATCGTTGCAGAGAGAAGAGTTCGGAGACTGGGGTGCAGAATGACTGTTACAGAAAACAGAGGTTGGCAATTGGGGAGCAGATGGACCGTTACAAAGAGAAGAGGATGGAGACTGCGATACAAAAGGACTTTTACAGAGAGCAGAGTTCGGAGACTGGATAGAAGAAGGATCGTGGCAGAGAGCAGATGTTGGAGATTGGGGTGCAGAAGGACTTTTACAGAGAGCACAGGTTGGAGACTGGGGTGCAGAGGAAATGTTGCAGACAGCAGAGTTTGAAGACTTGGGTGCATAAAGACTTTGGCAGAGAGGAAACTTTGGAGAATGTGGTGCAGAAGGACTCATACAGAGATCAGAGGTTGGAGACTAGGGTGCAGAAGAATCGTTTCAGAGAGCAGAGGTTGGAAACTAAGGTGCAGAAGGATCGTTACACAGAGCAGATTTTGGTTACTTGGGTGTAAAAGGACTGCTGCAGAGAGCAGAGGTTGGAGACTGAGGTGCAAAAGGACTGATACAGAGAGCAGATGTTTGAGACTAGGTTGCAGAAGTACTGTAGCAGAGAGCAGAGGTTGGAGACTGGGGTGCAGAAGGACTGATGCAGAGAGCAGAGATTGGAGACTGGGGTGCAGAAGGACTGTTTCAGAGAACAGAGTGTGGAGACTGGGGTGCTGAAGAACCATTGCAGAGAGCAGAGGTTGGAGACTGAGGTGCAGTAGGATTGTTACAGAGAGCAGAGTTTGGAGACTGGGGTGGAGAAGGACCATTGCAGAGAGCAGATGTGGGAGACTGGGATGCAGAAGAGTCGTTGCAGAGAACAGAGGTTGGAGACTGAGGTGCAGAAGGATCGCTACAGAGAGCAGAGTTTGGAGACCGGGGTGCAGTAGGATAGTTTCAGAGAGCACAGGTTGGAGACTGGGGTGCGGAAGAAATATTGCAGAGAGCAGAGGTTGGAGAATGGGGTGTAGAAGGACTGTTGCAGAGAGCAGACGTTGGAGACTGGGATGCAGAAAGATCGTTGCTGAGAGCAGATGTTAGATACTGGGGTATAATAGGACATTTGCAGAGAGCAGAGGTTGGAGACTGGGGTGCATATGGACGGTTGCAGAGAGCAGAGGTTGGAGACTGAGGTTCAGAAGTACTGTTAGAGAGAGCAGAGGTTTTAGACTAGGGTGCAGAATAACTGATACAGAAAGTAGAGTTTGGAGACTGGCGTGCAGAAGGACTGTTACAGAGAGCAGAGTTTGTAGCCTGGGGTGCAGAAGGACAGCCTCAGAGAACAGAGGTTGGATACTGAGGTGCACAATGGCCATTGCAGAGAGATGAGGTTGGAGACTTAGGTGCAGAATGACTGTTACAGAGAGCAAAGTTTGGAGAACGGGGTGCAGAAGGATCTTACAGAAAGCAGACGTTAGAGACTGGGATGCACAAGGATCGTTGCAGAGAGCTGAGATTGAAGATTGGGGTGTAGAAGGACTTTGGGAGAGAGCAGAGGTTAAAGAATGGGGTGGAGAAGGCCTGTTACAGAGACTATAGTTTGGAGACAGGGTTGCAGAAACCTGTTACAGAGAGCAGATGTTGGAGACTGGGGTGCAGAAGGATTGTTACAGATAGCACAGTTTGGAGACTGTTGTTTAGAACGATTGTTGCAGAGAGCAGAAGTTTCAGACTGAGGCTTAGAAGGACTGTTACAAAGAGCAGAGGTTGGAAATTGGGGTGCAGAAGGAGCGTTATAGTGAGAAGTGGTTGGAGACTGGGGTGCAGAAGGACCATTTTAGAGAGCAGATATTACAGACTGGGGTGCATTAGGACTGTTTTTACAGAGAGCAGACGTTGGAGACAGAGGTGCAGAAGGATTGTTACAGAGAGCAGAGATTGGAGACTGGGGTGCAGAAGGACAATTACAGACAGCAAAGGATGAAGACTTAGGTGCAGAAGGACTTTTACAGAGAGCAGAGTTTGTAGACTGAGGTGTAGAAAGATCGTTGCAGAGAGAAGAGTTTGGAGACTGGGGTGCAGAAGGACTGTTACAGAAAACAGAGGTTGGCAATTGGGGAGCAGATGGACTGTTACAAAGAGAAAAGGTTGGAGACTGCGATACAAAAGGACTTTTACAGAGAGCAGAGTTTGGAGACTGGATAGAAGAAGGATCATTTCAGAGAGCAGATGTTGGAGACTGGGGTGCAGAAGGACTTTTATAGAGAGCACAGTTTGGAGAATGGGGTGCAGAGGAAATGTTGCAGACAGCAGAGTTTGAAGACTTGGGTGCATAAGGACTTTGGAAGAGAGCAAACTTTGGAGACTGTGGTGCAGAAGGACTGATACAGAGATCAAAGGTTGGAGACTAGGGTGCAGAAGAATCATTTCAGAGAGCAGAGGTTGGAAACTAAGGTGCAGAAGGATCGTTACACAGAGCAGATTTTGGTTACTTGGGTGTAAAAGAACTGCTGCAGAGAGCAGAGGTTGGAGACTGAGGTGCTAAAGGACTGATACAGAGAGCAGATGTTGGAGACTGGATTGCAGAAGTACTGTAGCAGAGAGCAGAGGTTGGAGACTGGGGTGCAGAAGGACTGTTTCAGAGAACAGAGTGTGGAGACTGGGGTGCTGAAGAACCGTTGCAGAGAGCAGAGTTTGGAGACTGAGGTGCAGAAGAATTGTTACAGAGAGCAGAGGTTGGAGACTGGGGTGCAGAAGGACTGTTGCAGAGAGCAGAGTTTGGAGACTGGGGTGCAGAAGAACCATTGCAGAGAGCAGATGTGGGAGACTGGGATGCAGAAGAATCATTGCAGAGAACAGAGGTTGGAGACTGAGGTGCAGAAGGATCGCTACAGAGAGCAGAGTTTGGAGACCAGGGTGCAGAAGGATAGTTTCAGAGAGCACAGGTTGGAGACTGGTGTGCAGAAAAAATGTTGCAGACAGCAGAGGTTGGAGACTGGGGTGCAGAAGGACTGTAGCAGACAGCAGAGTTTGAGACTGGGGTGTAGAAAAACTGTTGCAGAGAGCAGACGTTGGAGACTGGGATGCAGAAAGATCGTTTCTGAGAGAAGATGTTGGACACTGGGGTATAATAAGACGTTTTCAGAGAGCAGAGGTTGGAGACTGGGGTGCAGATGGACTGTTGCAGAGAGCAGAGGTTAGAGACTGAGGTTCAGAAGTACTGTTACAGAGAGCAGAGGTTTTAGACTGGGTGCAGAATAACTGATACAGAAAGTAGAGTTTGGAGACTGGGGTGCAGAAGGACTGTTACAGAGGACAGAGTTAGCAGCCTGGGGTGCAGAAGAACAGCTTCAGAGAACAGAGGTTGGATCCTGAGCTGCACAAGGGCCGTTGCAGAGAGATGAGGTTGGAGACTGATGTGCAGAATGACTGTTACAGAGAGTAAACTTTGGAGAACGGGGTGCAGAAGGATCTTACAGAGAGCAGACGTTAGAGACTGGGATGCAGAAGGATCGTTGCAGAGAGCAGAGGTTTGAGACTGGGGTGTAGAAGGACTTTTGCAGAGAGCAGAGGTTAAAGAATGGGGTGGAGAAGGTCTGTTACAGAGACCAGTGTTTGGATACAGAGTTGCAGAAAACCTGTTACAGAGAGCAGATGTTGGAGACTGGGGTGCAGAAGGATTGTTACACATAGCACAGTTTGGAGACTGTTGTTTAGAACGATTGTTGCAGAGAACAGAAGTTTCAGACTGAGGCTTAGAAGGACTGTTACAAAGAGCAGAGGTTGAAAATTGGGGTGCAGAAGGAGTGTTATAGTGAGAAGTGGTTGGAGACTGGGTGCAGAAGGACCATTTCAGAGAGCAGATATTAAAGACTGGGGTGCATTAGGACTGTTACAGAGAGCAGACGTTGGAAACAGGGGTGTAGAAGGATTGTTACAGAGAGCAGAGATTGGAGACTGGGGTGCAGAAGGACAATTACAGAGAGCAAAGAATGGAGACTGAGGTGCAAAAGGACTTTTACAGAGAGCAGAGTTTGGAGACTGAGGTGTAGAAAGATTGTTGCAGAGAGAAGAGTTTGGAGACTGGGGTGCAGAAGGACTGTTAAAGAAAACAGAGGTTGGCAATTGGGGAGCAGATGGACCGTTACAAAGAGAAGAGGTTGGAGACTGCGATACAAAAGGACTTTTACAGAGAGAACAGTTTGGAGACTGGGGTGCAGAGGAAATGTTGCAGACAGCAGAGTTTGAAGACTTGGGTCTATGAGGACTTTGGCAGAGAGCAAATTTTGGAAACTGTGGTGCAAAAGGACTGATATAGAGATCAGAGGTTGGAGACTGGGGTGCAGAAGGATCGTTGTAGAGAGCAGAGGTTAGAAACTAAGGTGCAGAAGGATCGTTACACAGAGCAGATTTTGGTTTCTGGTGTGTAAAAGTACTACTGCAGAGAGCAGAGTTTGGAGACTGAGGTGCAAAAGGACTGATACAGAGAGCAGATGTTATAGACTGTGTTGCAGAAGTACTGTAGCAGAGAGCAGAGGTTGAAGACTGGGGTGCAGAAGGACTGATGCAGAGAGCAGAGATTGGAGACTGGGGTGCAGAAGGACTGTTTCAGAGAACAGAGTGTGGAGACTGGGGTGCTGATTAACCATTGCAGAGAGCAGAGGTTGGAGACTGAGGTGCAGAAGGATTGTTACAGAGAGCAGAGGTTGGAGACTGGGGTGCAGAAGGCCTGTTACAGAGAGCAGAGTTTGGAGACTGGGTTGCAGAAGACGTGTTACAGAGAGCAGATGTTGGGGACTGGGGTGCAGAAGGATTGTTACAGATAGCAGTTTGGAGATTGGGGTTTAGAAGGATTTTTGCAGAGAGCAGAAGATTCAAACTGAGGCTTAGAAGGACTGTTACAGAGAGCAGAGGTTGGAAATTGGGGTGCAGAAAAACCGTTATAGAGAGAAGAGATTGGAGACTGCTGTACAGAAGGACTGTTACAGAGAGCAGAGTTTGGAGACTTGGGTGCAGAAGGACCATTGCAGAGAGCAGATGTGGGAGACTGAGATGCAGAAGGATCGTTGCGGAGAACAGAGGTTGGAGACTGAGGTGCAGAAGGATCGCTACAGAGAGCAGAGTTTGGAGACCGGGGTACAGTAGGATAATTTCAGAGAGCACAGGTTAGAAACTGGGGTGCAGAAAAAATGTTGCAGAGAGCAGAGGTTGGAGACTGGGGTGCAGAAGGACTGTAGCAGTGAGCAGAGGTTGGAGACTGGGGTGTAGAAGGACTGTTGCAGAGACTAGACTTTGGAGACTGGGATGCACAAAGAACGTTGCAGAGAGCAGATGTTGGATACTGGGGTATAATAAGAGGTTTGCAGAGAGCAGAGGTTGGAGACTGGGGTGCAGAAAGACTGTTACAGAGACCAGTTGTTGAAGACTGGGGTGCAGAAGGACAGTTACAGAGAGCATAGTTTGGATACTGGGGTGCAGAAGGAATGTTGCAGAGAGCATAGATTTGTGACTGGGGTGCACAAGGACTGTTACAGAGAGCAGAGTTTGAAGACTGGGTTGCAGAACGACTGATACACAAAGCAGAGTTTGGAGACTGGGGTTCGGAAGGACCATTACAGAGAGCAGAGTTTGGTGACTGAGGTATAGAATGACTGTTACATAGAGCAGAGGTTGGAGACTGGGGTGCAGAATGTTTGTTACAGATAGAAGAGGTTGGATACTGAGGTGAAGAAGGACTGTTACAGAGAGCAGAGTTTGGAGACTGGGGTGCAGAAGGCCTGTTACAGAGAACAGACTTTTGAGATTGGGGTGCAGAGAAACTGTTACACAGAGCAGACTTTTGAGATTGTGGTGCAGAAGGACTGTTACACAGAGCATAGTTTGGACAATTGCTTGCAGAAGGATCTTACAGAGAGTAGAGTTTGGAGACTGAGGTGCAGACGGACTTTTACAGAGTGTAGTGTTTGGAGACTGAGGAGCAGAAGGAACGTTGTATAGAGCAGAGGTTGGAGACTGATGTCCAGAGGAATTGTTACAAAGATCACTGGGTGGAGACTGGAGTGCAGAAGTAGTGTTACAGAGAGCAGAGTTTGGAGATTGGGGTGCAGAAGAACTGTTACCGAGAGCAGAGGGTGGAGACTTGAGTGCAGAGGACTGTTGCAGAGTGTAGAGTTTGGAGACTGAGGTGCAGAAGAACTGTTACAGAGAGCAAAGTTTGGAGACTGGGGTGCAGAAAGACTAATACAGAAAGTAGAGGTTGGAGACTGGGGTGTAGAAGGACCATTACAGAGAGCAGAGTTTGAAAACTTCTGTACAGAAGGACTGTTACAGGGAGCAGAGGTTAGAGAATGGGGTTCTAAAGGATCATTGCAGAGAGAAGATGTTGTAGACTAGTGTGCAGAAGTATCTTACAGAGAGCATATTTTGGAGACTGAGCTGCATAAGGACTCTTACAGAGACCAGTTGTTGAACACTGGGGTGCAGAAGAATCGTTGCAGAGAGCAGAGGTTGGAGACTGAGGTGCGGAATGATCCTTGAGGAGAGCAGAGTTTGGAGAATATGGTGGAGATCGATACTTACAGAGAGCAGATGTTGGATACTGGGGTGCAGAAGGACAGTTACAGAGAGCACAGGTTGGAGATTTGGGTGCAGAAGAAATGTTGCAGAGAGTAGAGGTTGGAGACTAGGTTGCAGAAGGACTGTTACAGAGAGCAGAGGTTGGAGTCTGGGGTACAGAAGAACTGATACAGAAAGCAGACTTTGGAGACTGTGGTGCAGAAGGACTGTTGCAGAGAACAGAGTTTGGAGACTGGGGTGCAGAAGGACCGATGCAGAGAGCTAAAGTTGGAGATTTAGGTGCCTAAAATTGTTACAGAGAGCAGAGGTTGGATACTGGGGTGCATATAGACTTATACAGAGAGCAGAGGTTGGAGGCTGAGGTGCAGAAGAATGTTACAGAGAGCAGAGGTTGGAGACTGGGGTTCAGAAAAACTGTTGCAGAGAGTAGAGGTTGGAAACTGAGGTGCAGAATGATCGTTTCAGAGAGAAGAGATTGGAGACTGGAGTGCAGAAGGCCTGTTACAGAGACCAGAGTTTGGAAACTGGAGTGCAGAAGGCGTTTTACAGAGAGCAGTGGTTGGAGACTGGGGTGCAAAAGGACTGTTACAGATAGCACAGTTCGTAGACTGGGGTACAGAAGGATCGTTGCAGAGAGCAGAGGTTTCAGACTGAGGTGCAGATGGACTGTTACAGAGAGCATAATTTGCAGTCTGTGGTGCAGAAGCACTATTATAGAAAAAGAGTTTGGCAATTGGGGTGCAGAAGGACCTTTACAGAGAGAAGAGTTTTGAGACTGCGGTACAGAAGTACTGTTACAAAGAGCAGAGTTTGGAGACTGGCGTGCAGAATGACCATTGCAGAGAGCAGAGGGTGGAGCCTGGGGAGAAGAAGGATCATTGCAGAGAGCAGATGTTGGAGACTGGGATGCAGAAGGACTGTTACAGAGAGCAGAGTTTGGAGACTGAGGTGCAGAAGAATCATTACAGAGAGCAGAGTTTGGAGACTGAGGTGCAGAAGGACTTTTACAGAGAGCAGAGGTTGGAGACTGGGGTGCATAAGGATTCTTAAAGAGAGCAGAGGATGGAGACTGGGTTGCATAAGGAGTGTTACAGAGAGGAGAGTTTGGAGATTCTGGCTCAGAAGAACTGTTAAAGAGAGCAGCGTTTTGAGACTGGGGTTCAGAAGAATTATTACAGAGTGCAGATGTTTGATTCCGGTGCAGCAGGACTGTAACAGAGAGTAGAGCTTGAAGTCTGGGTTGCAGAAGAACTGTTACAGAGACCAGAGGTTGGAGACTGCAGTGCATAAGGCCTGTTACAGAGAGCATTGTTTGGAGACTGAGGTGCAGAAGGATTATTACAGAGAGCAGAGGTTGGATACTGAGTTGCAGAAGGACTGTTACAGAGAGCAGAGGTTGGAGATTGAGTTGCAGAAAGACTTTTACAGAGAGCAGAGGTTAGAGACTAAGGTGAAGAATGACTGTTACAGAGAGCCGACTTTGAAGACTGGGGTGCAGAAGTATGGTTGCAGAGAGTAGAGGTTGGAGACTGAGGTGCATAAGGACTGTTACAGAGACCAGTTGTTGAAGACTGGGGTGCAGAAGGACAGTTACAGAGAGCATAGGTTGGATACTGGGGTGCAGAAGAAATGTTGCAGAGAACATAGTTTTGTGACTGGGGTGCAGAAGGACTGTTACAGAGAGCAGAGTTTGAAGACTGGGTTGCCGAATGACTGATACACAAAGCAGAGTTTGGAGACTGGGGTGCGGAAGGACCGTTACATAGAGCAGAGTTTGGAGACTGAGGTATAGAAGGACTGTTACATAGAGCAGAGTTTGGAGACTGGGGTGCAGAAGGTTTGTTACAGAGAGAAGAGGTTGGATACTGGGGTGCAGAAGGACTGTTATAGAGAGCAGAGTTTGGAGACTGGGGTGCAGAAGGATTTTACAGAGAGAAGAGTTAGGAGACTGAGGTGCAGAAGGACTGTTGCAGAGAGCAAAGGTTGGAGACTGAGGTGCAGAAGGATCGTTTCAGAGAGAAGAGGTTGGAAACTGGGGTGAAGAAGGCCTGTTACAGAGAGCAGATGTTTGAGACTGGGGTGCTGAAGGCCTGTTACAGAGAGCAGAGTTTGGAGACTGAGGTGCAGAAGGCCTGTTACAGAGAGCAGAGTTTTCAGACTTAGGTGCAGAAAGACTGTTGCATATAGAAGTTGTTCCTGAGTGGGGTGCAGAAAAACTATTTCAGAAAGCAAAACTTGGAGACTGGGGTGCAGAAGGATTCTTGCAGAAAGCAGAGGTTGGAGACTGGGGTGCAGAAGGCCTGTTACAGATATCACAGTTTGGAGACTGGTGTGCAGAACGATATTATAGAGAGCAGAGTTTGGAGACTGAGGTGCATAAGGACTGTTACAGAGAGCAGATGTTGGAGACTGGGTTGTAGAATGATTGTTGCAGAGAGCAGAGTTTTCAGACTTAGGTGCAGAAGGACTGTTGCAGAGAGCAGATGTTCGAGATTGGGGTGCAGAAGGACTCTTTCAGAGAGCAAAACTTGGAGACTGGGGTGCAGAAGTTTTCTTGCAGGGAGCAGAGGTTGGAGACTGTGGTGCAGAAGGGCTGTTACAGATATCTCAGTTTGGAGACTGGTGTGCAGAAGGATATTATAGAGAGCGAAGTTTGGAGACTGAGGTGTAGAAGGACTGTTACAGAGAAAAGAGTTTGGAGACTGGGGTGCAGAATGATTGTTGCAGAGAGCAGAGTTTTCAGACTTAGGTGCAGAATGACTGTTGCAGAGAGCAGATTTTCGAGACTGGGGTGGAGAATGATTGTTGCAGGGAGCAGAGGTTGTAGACTGGGGTGCAGAAGGACTGTTGTAGAGAGCAGAGATTTTAGACTGGGGTGCAGAAGGCCTGGTACAGAGAGCAGAGCTTTGACACTGTGGTGCAGAATGATTGCTGATAGCTGGTGAGCCTCCTTTTGGAAACCTTCTTTTCCGCACAGTCCATCAGGACCTCTCTCCTCACCCACCTCTCTTTTGGCTTTGTGAGCTCCTGTGACTTCCACAGTCACTCTAAGCCATGACTCCTAGGCCTATCTCTTGGGATCCTGTACCTCTGCCTCCTGGAATCTCTTTGGGGAGACTCCGCAGGTACCCAGACTCCAGGCCCAACCTCTTTTCCTCCTTTCCTCTCCCCAAACACGCTCCTTCTCATTTTTTTTTATGTTTTAATGAGTGACTTTAAAGTGCTCCACCCAGGGCTCCTCTTCAGAGCTTTTCCCCAAGCTCCAAATGTCATATCTTCAGTTACCAGATATTTCCTTTTAATCTTATTTTGGCACCCGATTACTCTCCATGACTACATGAAGGTATTCTAAAGAAAGCACATGGACTGTAGAGACTATTATGTCTTAGAAATAAGGTATCCCCTTTCCAAAAGCTCAGGGTCAGCCACAGAAGCAGTGTTCAGAGGTGAAATGATTAGACTGTGAGTCTTGTGACCTAATCTGTGGATTCATCCATTTTGTGGGTTAATTATCTGAAAGGCCCACTGTACTGAGAGGAGTGTGGGAAAGTGGAGTGTAGCCAGGGACATGCCCTGGGGAATCACATCTTGTCCCCTGTGAACTGTCTCCTAACATCCCTCCCCCGCCCCAACCTTCTGGCTGCCATGAGCTAGGAACGCTTCCCCCCTTGTTACCTTCCACCTTGGTGTCCCACCTCATCTCAGGCCAGCAGCAATGGGTCAGCTGGCCCCAGACTAATCCTCCAAGCCAGGAGGCAAGAGTGCATCTCCCCATCCGGGTTGTTCTGGTCAGGCCTGTGGTAACTGTGGCAACCGTGGACTGGCCCAGGGAGTAGGTGTTATTAGTGGATTAGACCCACAACCATTTCCTAAATCCACAGATTCTGTCATTTTCACGGCTCAAGCCATTTCCTTCTGGATGGCCTGTTTACAGCCTGCCCTCACCTAGAATGCGGTCTACTAGTGATTATTGAGATTCTCCAGCCGTCCTGGTCCTGCCCATTTGAACACCACAGCTAGCTCCTAGGCAGCCTCCTGCTGCCCACTGAGGAGAGAAGAGAGATTTTCTGAGGACCCTGTTAGAAGTCCACTCTTATTTTTTTTAAAGACCACACTCAGAGGGCATGTTTCAGGCAGTCCTTCACATGCGTCTTTGAGAAATCAGACTCACAATGATTTTTGTGATTCTCTCCCAGGCTCCAATAACCACCACTCTACTCCCTACTTCTCTGAGATCAACTTTTTAGCTTCCATAAAGAAGTGAAAAACTGCTATTTCTCTTTATGTGTCTGGCTTATTTCACTTAATATAATGTCTCCCATGAGCTAGTTTTAAATAGAAACTGCACAACAAATTCTTTTATGTTAGATTTAAATTTTATTCTGAAGAGATAATTCGAAATGGTCACATATGTTTATGTAGGAAAATGTTCATTAAAATATTTATAGGACTGGAGATGATCTGAATGTTTAGCCAAAGGGGAGAGATTAAGTTTATTTAAGAGAGATGTAAGTTTATTGATCATCTCAATAGATGCAGAAAAAGCATTTAACAAAATATAGCACCCCTACCTGTCAAAACAGTAGAAACACTAGGGACAGAAGGAACTTTGTAAAAGCATTGTAAAAGCTATCTATGCTAAATCCAAGGCAGCATCATTCTAAGTAAAGAAAGGTTGAAAGCATTCACTCTAAGAACTGGAAGCAGACAGGGTGCCCCCTCTTTCACCACTACTATTCAACTTCATCCTTGAAATTGCCAGAGCCATTGGACAAAAGAAAGAAATTAAAGTATACAAATAGGTCAAGAAGAATTCAAATCTCACTCTTTGCTGATAGGATCATGTCATCTTCTTAAATTTTTTATTAGAGCATAATAGTTATACATAGAAGTCGGGTTGATTTGGAAAAGATCCTACGTGCATGGAATCTGATTTACTCCATTCAGTCCCCACCCCCCATTTCCCTCCCCTTCCCGCCCCCATAATCCTTTCTCTACTGATCTTTCTTTGGGTCATTTATCTGTTAATTTCTGACTGGTGCTTTCTACATATACATACACGTGCAGTCCCCCGTTTTATACTTCCATGTGCACATAACATGATCTGTGTAAACACTTTTCACATTTTCTCCCTTCCCAAACCTCTCTGCCCTCTCATTCTTTTTCTACTCCACTGATTTTCCCTGTATACTTAAGATAGCCAGTCCAACCCCACTTCATGAACTTCTTTCCTCTATTTTACTCTGGCCCTGATAATTTCAGCATTGTACAGGAATAGTTAACTTCTGCCTTTCCGAACACAGAGATCAAGATTGATGTAAAATTAGAAAAACACTACATTGGAAAACACTGAAGGCAACACCTACTGCTTCTGCAGAAAATGACTCTGCTTTGTAAATGTTTTTCTTAACATTTGGAATGAAAAATGAACTTCTACAAAAATCCAATGTTTACATAAAAGGACAACAGGAGACAGAGATTACTGAGACAGGGAGAAATGACTTCACACCATGATGAGGTCGAATGGCTTTCTGTTGGCTTCTACCAATTCTCTGGTTACCCCCACCCACCATCACCCCTGCAAATGTGTGTGGCTCCATGGGTATGATTCCCTGACACCAGTCCCACAGGTTATCATCCTCCAGGCTGCTTTTCATTCGATATTATTTGCCATGTTGTTGCAGATTAACAAGCCTGATTGGGGTGCTCTCAGTCCATTTTCATCATGGTCTCTTTTTCTCTGTTTTGTAGCTATGACAACGTTGGAAATGAGCAATAAATCATTTGTCACTAAATTCATCTTCTTGGAATTTTCCAACCTCTTCAACCTACAGAGCTGGTTCTTCCTGCTCTTTCTGGTCATTTACCTGACCACTCTCCTGGGGAACATGCTCATAATAGTGGCCACCAGAGTCATTACTGCTCTCCACACTCCAATGTACTTTTTCCTCAGCAATTTGAGCTTCTTGGACGTCTTCTACACATCCACCACCCTCCCAGTACTGCTGGTGAACTTCTTCTGGGAGAAGAAGGCCATTTCTTATGAGGGCTGCCTTTCCCAGATCTTCTTCTTGGTGACAAGTGCTGGCACAGAAGGCGTCTTACTGGCTGAGTGGCCAGTATGAGTGCTGTGTGGCCACCTGCCGTCCTCCTCAGTACCCAGTCATCTTGAGTGTGAAGGTCTGTGTTGGCCTGGTTACTGGGTCCTGGCTGTGTGGGCTGGTGAATTTGGTCACACACACGGTGCTGGCCATCACACTCACTCTGTGTGCCCCCACCATTTCAGCCACTTTCTCTGTGACACCCCATTTCTCCTGAAGCTCTCCTGCTCAGACACCTCTGTCAACGAGTCTGCGCTCCACGTGATCAGTGCCACCATGGGCCTGAGCCCCTGCCTCTTCACTGCAGGCTCCTATGCACTCATCATCACGGCCATCCTGGGGATTCCCTCTGCACATGGCAAGAGGAAGGCCTTCTCCACCTGTGCGTCCACCCTCACTGTCGTGGTGGTCTTCTATGGAACAGCCAACTTCCACTATGACAGGCCCAGAGAAGGCTGGACACGGACACCCTTGTCTCTGTGCTCTTCTGTGTTGTGAGCCCCCTGTTGAGCCCCGTCATTCACAGCCTGAGAAGCAATAAGGTCCAGAGTGCCCTGAGGAAGCTGGCTGGAGGGTGTGCATCACTTTGCATGATCAAAGTCTAGACCAATCTTCAAACTGGAGTATACAGTCATCTGAAAAAAGATGCCTCCCAGGGACTTGTAGGCACCTGGTTAGACAGTCTGTATCTGGAGCTTCAACTCCAACTCCCACTTTTAAAATCTCTAAGACTCCTTTCTTTCCTCTCTTTTCACTAACACACTTTTCCCACATTCAGGTTCAAGTGTGTTGGACACCTTGTGTGGGTGTTCAACACCATCTCTGTCCTTCTGTGTTCTCCCCACACCAGAGGGATAGAAAGTACAAGAACCTCGTTTCCACACTCCCCTGCTTGCAGGCCTCCATTTTTAGGAGGTTCTGTCAAGATCAGCCAAACACTAAGCAGAGAGGAAGAAAGGAAAGGAAGAAAGCAGTTTTTTTGGATCCCATAGCAGCAGCAGCAAACCAGCCCTGTAGAGGCAGGAACTAATCTCCTTGGTGCCAGAAGCTGTGTGTGCAGGCTCTAGACAGCTGTTCCTGAATGTGGGTCACAGTAGCGTGGAATGAGCGACTCTTTCCAGGGATGTTAGGGTTTCCATATATGGGGTGGTGTCACCTACCCTATTTTTTTTTCTTCCAGATCTCCCAACCATTTTATAACTTTTTTCTTTGTCAACTTCCTCTACCCTAAGACATCAAGAGTCGTTCTTCATCTCTACCTGACCACGGTGGCACTGACCACAATAGTGGTTTACATCAGAGATGGTTCTAGATAACAGATCTGTGTAGGTAGGTTGAATGTCTGACCTGAGGGAATTAAATATGTTGATGATGTCACAGCCCATGGGAAAGGAGACCTGATAATTCCTTGTGTGCAAGGACCCAACAGAGACTTTAAGTTATCGTGGCCTGAAATCAAATGTGTATGGAAAACTGAGCTTTAGAATAACACCATCGAACTTCAGGGTGGGAATGAACATTACAACATGATTACAGACAGCTGTTACTGACTGAAGTGGGAGACTTAAAGAAAGAAAATGATAGGTTCAAGCATTTTATTCCAACTTCAAGTCAGGTTCAGATCATCAGAAATATTTTCTCTCTGGAAACTTTTAAAGGTTAATATCAGAATAAAACATCCAATTCTCCAAATTGCAGAAGTACAAAGAAAATTATAAATCCACAATTTCTCCAGGTCTCTCTTATGTCAATTAGGACATTAATGGGGGAATGATTGAGACCCTGTTAATTAGAATGGCAAAATACCAGTAGAATTAGACAAATCTCAGAGCCTTGAACCCTGAAATCTCCATTAACCATCTTTGCTGTCAGAAGCAGCCCCTCCTTCCTCGAGGAGACTAGCTTTCCCTAAATTGAAGACCCTATGGTGACTCTACCTGGGCAGTTGTCTTTTTTTTTTTAAGAGAGAGTGAGAGAGGAGAGGAGAGGAGAAGAGAGGGGAGAGAGAGAGAGAGAGAGAGAGAGAGAGAGAGAGAGAGAGAGAGAGAGAGAGAAAGAATTTTTAATATTCATTTTCTAGTTCTCGACAGACACTACATCTTTGTTGGTATGTGGTGCTGAGGATCGAACCCGTGACTGCGATACAAAAAGACTGTTACAGGGAGCAGAGTCTGGGGTGCAGAAGGAAGGATGCAGAGAGCAGAGGTTTCAGACTGAGGCTTAGAAGGACCTTTAAAGAGAGAAGAGGTTAGAGACTGCGGTACAGAAGGACTATTACAGAGAGCAGAGTTTGGAGACTGAGGTGCAGAAGGACCGTTGCAGAGAGCAGATGTTGGAGACTGGGGTGCAGAAGGACTGTTACAGAGAGCAGACGTTGGAGACTAGGTGCAGAATGATTCTTACAGAGAGCAGATGTTGGAGACTGGGGTGCAGAAGGACTGTTACAGAGAGCAGATGTTGGAGACTAGGTGCATAATGATTCTTACAGAGAGCAGATGTTGGAGACTGGGGTGCAGAAGGACTGTTACAGAGAGCAGACGTTGGAGACTAGGTGCAGAATGATTTTTACAGAGAGCAGATGTTGGAGACTGAGGTGCAGAAGGACCATAACAGAGGGCAAAGGTTGGAGACTGAGGTGCAGAAGGAATTTTACAGAGAGCAGAGTTTGGATACTGGGGTGCAGAAGGACTGTTACAAAGAGCAGAGTTTGGAGACTGAGGTGCAGAAGGATTGTTACAGAGAGAAAAGGTTGGAGCCTGAGGTGCAGAAGGACTCTTAAGAGAGCATAGGTTGGAGACTGGGGTGCAGAAGGATCATTGCAGAGAGCAGAGGTTGGAGACTGAGGGATAGAAGGATCTTGGAGAGAGCAGAGCATTCAAACTCTGTTGCAGAGAGATCGTTACAAAGAGCAGAGTTTGGAGACTGAGGTGCAGAAGGAGTTTTACAGAGTGCAGAATTTGCAGATTGGGCTTCAGAAGAACTGTTACAGAGAGCAGAGTTTGGAGACTGGGGTGCAGAAGGATCATTGCAGAGAGCAGAGGTTGGAGAGTGAGGGGCAGAAGGATCGTTGCAGAGAGAGTGAGGATTCAGACTGTGGTGAAGAAAGTACGTTACAGAGAGCAGAGTTTGGAGACAGGGGTGCAGAAGGACAGTTACAGAGAGCATAGATAGAGACTGGGGTGCAGAAGAAATGTTGAAGAGAGCAGAAGTTAAAGACTGGGGTGTAGAAGAACTGATACAGAAAGCTGAAGTTGGAGACTGGGTTGCAGAAGGACCGTTGTAGAGAGCAGAGGTTGAAGACTGTGGTACAGAAGAACTGTTACAGAGAGCAGAGTTTGGATCCTGGGGTGCAGAAGGAGTTTTACAGAGTGCAGAATTTGCAGATTGGGGTTCAGAAGAACTGTTACAGAGAGCAGAGTTTGGAGACTGGGGTGCAGAAGGATCATTGCAGAGAGCAGAGTTTGGAGAGTGAGGGGCAGAAGGATCATTGCAGAGAGAGTGAGGATTCAGACTGTGGTGAAGAAAGTACGTTACAGAGAGCAGAGTTTGGAGACTGGGGTGCAGAAGGACAGTTACAGAGAGCATAGATAGAGACTGGGGTGCAGAAGAAATGTTGCAGAGAGCAGAAGTTAAAGACTGGGTGTAGAAGAACTGATACAGAAAGCTGAAGTTGGAGACTGGGTTGCAGAAGGACCGTTGTAGAGAGCAGAGGTTGAAGACTGTGGTACAGAAGAACTGTTACAGAGAGCAGAGTTTGGAGCCTGGGGTGCAGAAGGATTGTTACATATAGCACAGGTTGGAGACTGGAATGCAGAACGATCCTTGCAGAGAGCAGAGGTTTCAGACTGAGGCATAGAAGGACTGTTACAGAGAGCAGAGGTTGGAGTCTGAAGTGCAGAAGGACTGTTACAGAGAGCAGAGTGTGGAGACTGGGGTGCAGAAGGACCATTCCAGAGAGCAGATGTTGGAGACTGGGGTGCAGAAGGATCGTTGCAGAGAGAAAAGATTGGAGACTGGGGTGAAGAAGGCCTGTTACACAGAGCAGAGTTTGGAGACTGGGGTGCAGAAGGACTGTAGCAGTGAGCAGATGTTGGAGACTGGGGTGTAGCAGTAGTGTTGCAGAGAGAAGATGTTGGAGACTGGGGTGCAGAAGGACTGTGGCAGAGAGCAGAGTTTGGAGACTGAGGTGCAGAAAACCTGTTACAGAGAGCAGAGGTTGGAGACTGGGGAGCAGAAGAACCATTGCACAGAGCAGATGTTGGAGACTGGGGTGCAGATGGACCGTTACAGACTGCAGAATTTTGAGACTGAGGTTCATAAAGATTGTTACAGAGAGCAGAGTTTGAATACTGGGGTTCAGTAGGACCATCACAAAGAGCAAAGGTTGGAGATTAGTTGGAGAAGGACTTTTACAGAGAGCAAAGGTTTGATACTGGGGTAAAGAAGGACTGTTTCAGAGAGCAGAGTTTAGAGACTAAGATGCACAAGGATCGTTGCAGAGAGAAAAGGTTAGAGACTGGGGTGCAGAAGGACTTTAACAGAAAGCAGAGGTTAGCAATTGTGGAGCAGAAGAACCATTACAAAGAGAAGAGGTTTGAGACTGCGATACAAAAAGACTGTTAACAGGGAGCAGAGTCTGGGGTGCAGAAGGAAGGATGCAGAGAGCAGAGGTTTCAGACTGAGGCTTAGAAGGACTGTTACAGAGAGCAGAGTTTGGAATCTGAGGTGCAGAAGGACTGTTACAGAAAGCAGAGTTTGGAAATTGGCGTGCAGAAGGACCTTTAAAGAGAGAAGAGGTTAGAGACTGCGGTACAGAAGGACTATTACAGAGAGCAGAGTTTGGAGACTGAGGTGCAGAAGGACCGGTGCAGAGAGCAGATGTTGAAGACTGGGGTGCAGAAGGACTGTTACAGAGAGCAGACGTTGGAGACTAGGTGCAGAATGATTCTTACAGAGAGCAGATGTTGGAGACTGGGGTGCAGAAGGACTGTTACAGAGAACAGACGTTGGAGACTAGGTGCAGAATGATTCTTACAGAGAGCAGATGTTGGAGACTGGGGTGCAGAAGGACTGTTACAAAGAGCAGAGTTTGGAGACTGAGGGATAGAAGGATCTTGGAGAGAGCAGAGGATTCAGACTCTGTTGCAGAAAGATCATTACAGAGAGCAGAGTTTGGAGACTGAGGTGCAGAAGGAGTATTACAGAGTGCAGAATTTGCAGATTGGGGTTCAGAAGAACTGTTACAGAGAGCAGAGGTTGGAGACTGGGGTGCAGAAGGCCTGTTATAGGGAGAAGAGTTTTGCGACTGAGGTGAAGAAGAATTTTTACAGAGAGCAGAGTTTAGACACTGATGTTCAGAAGGACTGTTACAGAGAGCAGAGCTTGGATTTGGGGTGAAGAAGTACTGTTGCAGAGATCAGAGGTTGAAGACTAAGGTGCAGAAGGATCGCTACAGAGAACAGAGGGTGGAGACTGGGGGAAGCAGGACATTTACAGAGAGCACAGGTTGGAGACTGGGGTGCAGAAGAAATGTTGCAGAGAGCAGAGGTTGGAGACTGCGGTGCAGAAGGACTGTAGCAGAGAGCACAGGTTGGAGACTGGGGTGCAGAAGGACTGTTGCAGAGAGCAGACTTTGGAGACTTGGATGCTGAAAGATTCTTACAGAGAGCAGAGGTTGGAGACTGAGGTACAGGTGGACTGTTCCAGAGAGCAGAGGTTGGAGATGGGTTGCAGAAGGAGTGTAGCAGCGAGCAGAGGTTGGAGATTGGGGTGTAGAAGGACTGTTGCAGAGAGAAGTTGTTGGAGACTGGGGTGCGGAATAACTGATATGGAAAGTAGCATTTGGAGACTGCGGTGCAGAAGGACTGTTACAGAGAGCAGATTTTGGAGCATGGGGTGCAGAAGGACTGTTGCAGAGAACAGAGGTTGGTTACTGGGGTGCTGAAGGATCATATCAGAGAGAAGAGGTTGGAGACTTAGGTGCAGAAGGACTGTTATAGAGAGAAAAGTTTGGAGACCAGGGTGAAGCAGGATCATACAGAGAGCAGAGGTTGAAGACTGGGTTGCAGAAGGACTGTTGCAGAGAGCAGAGTTTGGAGACTGAGGTGGTGAATGGTCATTGCAGAGTGAAGAGGTTTGAGACTGGGATGCAGAAGACCTGTTATACAGAGCAGAGTTTGGAGTCTGGTGTGCATAAGGATTGTTACAGAGAGCAGAGGTATGAGACTGAGGTGCAGACGGATTGTGACAGACAGACGAGATTTGAGACTGAAGTGCAGAAGGACTCTTACAGAGAGCAGAGTTTGCAGACTGGGGTGCAGAAGGATCATTGCAGAGAGCAGAGGTTGGAGAGTGAGGGGCAGAAGGATCGTTGCAGAGAGAAGAGGATTCAGACTGTGGTGAAGAAAGTACGTTACAGAGAGCAGAGTTTGGAGACTGGGGTGCAGAAGGACAGTTACAGAGAGCATAGATAGAGACTGGGGTGCAGAAGAAATGTTGCAGAGAGCAGAAGTTAAAGACTGGGGTGCAGAAGAACTGATACAGAAAGCTGAAGTTGGAGACTGGGTTGCAGAAGGACCATTGTAGAGAGCAGAGGTGAAGACTGTGGTACAGAAGAACTGTTACAGAGAGCAGAGTTTGGAGCCTGGGTGCAGAAGGATTGTTACATATAGCACAGGTTGGAGACTGGAATGCAGAACGATCCTTGCAGAGAGCAGAGGTTTCAGACTGAGGCATAGAAGGACTGTTACAGAGAGCAGAGGTTGGAGTCTGAAGTGCAGAAGGACTGTTACAGAGAGCAGAGTGTGGAGACTGGGGTGCAGAAGGACCATTCCGAGAGCAGATGTTGGAGACTGGGGTGCAGAAGGATCATTGCAGAGAGAAAAGATTGGAGACTGGTGTGAAGAAGGCCTGTTACAGTGAGCAGAGTTTGGAGACTGGAGTGCAGAAGGACTGTAGCAGTGAGCAGACATTGGAGACTGGGTGTAACAGTAGTGTTGCAGAGAGAAGATGTTGGAGACTGGGGTGCAGAAGGACTGTTACAGAGAGCAGAGTTTGGAGACTGGCGTGTGGAATAAATGATATGGAAAGCAGAGTTTGGAGACTGGGGTGCAGAAGGACTGTTAGAGACAGCAGATATTTGATATTGCCATACATAAGAACTGTTACATAGAGCAGATTTTGGAGCCTGGGTTGCAGAAGGACTGTTGCAGAGAACAGAGTTCGGTTACTGCGGTGAAGAAAGACCATAGCAGAGAGCAGAGGTTGAAGACTGAGGTGCAGAAGGACTATTATAAAGAGCAAAGTTTGAAGACCAGGTGAAGAAAGATCTTACAAAGAGCAGAGGTTGGAGACTGGGGTGAAGAAGGACTGCTGCAGAGAGTAGAGGTTGGAGACTGAGGTGCAGAAAGACTGTTACAGAGAGGAGAGTTTGGAGACTGCAGTGCAGAAGGATTCTTACAAAGAGCAGATGATGGAGACTGGGGTGCAGAACGAGTGTTACAGAGAGCAGAGTTTGTATATTGGTGTGCAGAAAAACTGTTACACAGTATAGTTTGGAGACTGGGGTGCAGAAAGTCTGTTACAGAGAGCAGCGTTTGGAGACTGAGGTGCAGAAAGATCGTTACAGAGAGCAGAGCTTTTAGACTGAGGTGCAGAAGGACTGTTACAGAGAGCAGAGGTTGGAGACTGGTGTGTAAAAGGATCATTGAAGAGAACAGAGTTTTTAGACTGAGGTGTAAAATGATCGTTACAGAGAGCCGAGGTTAGAGACTGAGGTGCAGAAAGATCGCTACAGAGAGCACAGGTTGGAGACTGGGGTGCCAAAAGACAGTTACAGAGAGCACAGCTTGGAGACTGGGGTGAAGAAGAAATGTTGCAGAGAGCAGAGGATGGAGACTGGGGTGCAGAACGAGTGTTACAGAGAGCAGAGGATGGAGCCTGGGGTGTAGAAGGAGTGTTACCGAGAGCAGAGTTGTATATTGGTGTCCAGAAAAACTGTTACACAGCATAGTTTGGAGACTGAAGTGCAGAAGGTCTGTTACAGAGAGCAGTGTTTGGAGACTGAGGTGCAGAAAGATCGTTACAGAGAGCAGAGCTTTTAGACTGAGGTGCAGAAGGACTGTTACAGAGAGCAGAGGTTGGAGACTGAGATGCAGAAGGATTGTTACGGAGAGCAGAGTTTAAAGACTGAGGTGTAGAAGGACTGTTACGGGAAGCAGAGGTTAGAAATTGGCATGCAGAAGGACCGTTAAAGAGAGCAGAGTTTGAACACTGCGGTTTAGCACTGTTACAGAGAGCAGAGGTTGGAGACTGGGATGCAGAAGGACTCGCACAGAGAGCAGAGGTTGGAGACTGAGGTGCAGAAGGACTGTTACAGTGAGCAGAGGTTGGAGACTGAGATGCAGAAGGATTGTTAGGGAGAGCAGAGTTTGGAAACTGGTGTTCAGAAAGACTGTTACAGAGAGAAGAGCTTGGAGACTGGTGTGTAAAAGGATCATTGAAGAGAACAGAGTTTTTAGACTGAGGTGTAAAATGATCGTTACAGAGAGCCGAGGTTAGAGACTGAGGTGCAGAAAGATCCCTACAGAGAGCAGAGGTTGGAGACTGGGGTGCAAAAGGACAGTTACAGAGAGCACAGCTTGGAGACTGGGGTGAAGAAGAAATGTTGCAGAGAGCAGAGGATGGAGACTGGGGTGCAGAAACGAGTGTTACAGAGAGCAGAGTTTGTATATTGGTGTCCAGAAAAACTGTTACACAGCATAGTTTGGAGACTGGAGTGCAGAAGGTCTGTTACAGAGAGCAGTGTTTGGGAGACTGAGGTGCAGAATGATCGTTACAGAGAGTAGAGTTTGGAGACTGAGGTGCAGAAGGACTGTTACAGAGAACAGAGGTTGGAGGACTGAGATGCAGAAGGGATTGTTACGGAGAGCAGAGTTTAAAGACTGAGGTGTAGAAGGACTGTTACAGGAAGCAGAGTTAGAAATTGGCATGCAGAAGGACCATTAAACAGAGCAGAGTTTGAAGACTGTGGTTTAGGACTGTTATAGAGAGCAGAGGTTGGAGACTGGGATGCAGAAGGACTCACACAGAGAGCAGAGTTTGGAGACTGAGGTGCAGAAGAACTGTTACAGTGAGCAGAGGTTGGAGACTGAGATGCAGAAGGATTGTTAGGGAGAGCAGAGTTTGGACACTGGTGTTCAGGAAAGACTGTTACAGAGAGCAGAGCTTGGAGACTGTGTGTAAAAGGATCATTGAAGAGAACAGAGTTTTTAGACTGAGGTGTAAAATGATCGTTACAGAGAGCCGAGGTTAGAGACTGAGGTGCAGAAAGATCGCTACAGAGAGCAGAGGTTGGAGACTGGGGTGCAAAAGGACAGTTACAGAGAGCACAGGTTGGAGACTGGAGTGAAGAAGAAATGTTGCAGAGAGCAGAGGATGGAGACTGGGGTGCAGAAGGACTGTTGCAGAGAGCACAAGTTGGAGACTGGGGTGCAGGAGGTCTGTTGCAGACAGCAGAGTTTGGAGACTGCGGTACAGAAGAACTTTTACAGAGAGGAGAGGTTGGAGACTTGGGTGCAGAAGGATTCTTATAGAGAGCAGAGGATGAAGACTGGGGTGAAGAAGGAATGTTGCATAGAGTAGACTTTGGAGACTGGGGTGCAGAAAGTTCGTTGGAATGAGTACAGTTTGGAGACTGGCGTGTAGAAGGAATGTTGCAGAGAACAGAGGTTTGAGACTGGGATGCAGAAGGACATTGCAGAGAGCAGAGGATGGTGACTGAGGTGCAGAAGGACTGTTACAGAGAGCAGAGGTTGGAGACTGGGGGCAGAAGAAACTGCTACAGAAAGCCGAGTTTTGAGACTGGGGTTGCAGAAGGACCTTTACACAAAGCAGAGCTTGAGACTGCAGTACAGAAGGACTGTTACAGCGAGCGAGTTGGTGACTGGGGTTGCAGAAGGACTATTGCAGAACAAAGTGTTTGGAGACTGGGGTGCAGAAGGGCAGTTACAGAGAGCACAGATGGAGACTGGGGGTGCAAAAGAAATGTTGCAGAGAGGAGAAGTTGGATACTGGGGTGCAAAACTTCGGTTGCAGAGAGCAGAAGTTGGATACTAGCGTGCAGAACAACTTTTGCAGAGAGCAGAGTTTGGAGACTGCAGATCAGAAAGACTGTTACAGGGAGCAGAGGTTGGAGATTTGGGTGCAGAAGGACTGATGCAGAGAACAGATGTTGGAGACTGGTGTGCAGAAGAACCGTTGCAGAGAGCAGAGGTTGGAGACTGGGGTGCAGAAGCACTGTAACAGATAGCACAGTTTCGAGACAGGGTTGCAGAAGGATCTTACAGAGAACATTTTGTAGACTGAGGTTCAGAAGGACTGTTTCAGACAGCAAAGTTTGGAATCTGGGGTACAGAAGGATTGTTTCATAGAGCAGAGTTTTCAGATTGAGTTGCAGAAAGACTGTAGCAGAGAGAAAGATGTTGGATCCTGGGGTGCAGAAGGACTGTTACAAAGAGCAGAGTTTCGAGACTGGGGTGCAGAAGGATCATTGCAGAAAGCATAGTTTAAAGACTGGGGGCAGAACGCATGCTACAGAGAGCAGAGTTTGAAGACTGGGTGTAGAAGGACCGTTACAGAGAGCAGAGTTTGAAGAATGGTTTGCAGAAGGATCTTACAGAGAACAGAGTTTGGAGACTGAGGTGCTGAAGGACTATTACAGAGCGTAGAGGTTGGAGACGTAGGAGCAGAAGGACTGTTTTAGAGAGCAGAGGTTGGAGACTGAGGTCAAGAAGGATTCTTACAGAGATCAGAGGGTGGAGACTGGGGAGCAGAAGGAGTGTTACAGAGAGCAGAGTTTAGAGACTGGGGTGTAGAAGAACTGTCACCGAGAGCAGAGATTGGAGACTGGGGTAGAGACGGACTGTTGCAGAGAGCAGACTTTGGAGACTGGCTGCAGAAGGACTGTTACAGAGAGCAGAGTTTGGGACTGGGTAAAAGAAGGATCATTGCAGAGAGCACAGATTGTAGACTGGGGTGCAGAAGGCCTGTTACAGAGCTCAGAGGTTGAAGACTGGTGTGCAGAAGGCCTGGTACAGAGAGCAGAGTTCGAAGAATGGGTTGCAGAAGGATCTTACAGAAGGCAGAGTTTGGAGACTGAGGTTCAGAAGGACTGTTACAAAGAGCAGAGGTTGGAAACTGGGGTGCAGAAGGACCATTGCAGAGAGCAGAAGTTGAACCTGGGGAGAAGACGGATCGTTGCAGAGAGCGATGTTGGAGACTGGGGTGCAGGAGGACAGTTAAAGAGAGCAAAGTTTGGAGACTGGTGTGCAGAAAGAAATGTTGCAGAGAACAGAGTTTGGAGACTGGGATGCAGACGAACTGTAGCAGAGAGCAGAATTTGGAGATTGGGTAGCAGAAGGACAGTTGCAGAGAGCAGACTTTGGAGACTGGCATGCAGAAGGATCGTTGCAGAGAACAGAGGTTGGAAACTTGGGTGCAGAAGGACCCTTGTAGAGAGCAGAGGTTGGAGACTGCGGTACGGAAGAACTGTTACAGAAAGCAGAGTTTGAAGAATAGGGTGCAGAAGAATTGTTACAGATAGCACAAATTGGGGACTGAGGTGAAGAAGTATCGTTGCACAGAGCAGAGGTTTCAGACTGAGGCATAGAAGGACTGTTACAGAGAGCAGAGGTTCGAGTCTGAGGTGCAGAAGGACTGTTATAGAGAGCAGATTTTTGAGACTGGGGTGCAGAAGGACCATTGCACATAGCAGATGTTGGAGACTGGGGTGCAGATGGACTGTTACAGACAGCAGAAGTTGGAGACTGAGGTGCAGAAAGATTGTTACCGAGAGCAGAGTTTGAATACTGGGGTTCAGGAGGACCATTACAAAGAGCAAAGGTTGGAGACTTAGTTGGAGAAGGACTTTTGCATAGAGCAAAGTTTTGATACTGGGGTAAAGAAGGACTGTTTCAGAGAGCAGAGTTTAGAGACTAAGATGCACAAGGATCGTTGCAGAGAGAAGAGGTTAGAGACTGGGGTGCAGAAGGGCTTTAACAGAAAGCTGAAGTTAGCAATTGTGGAGCAGAGAACAATTACAAAGAGAAGAGGTTTGAGACTGCGATACAAAAAGACTGTAACAGGGAGCAGAGTCTGGGGTGAAGAAGGAAGGAGGCAGAGAGCAGAGGTTTCAGACTGAGGCTTAGAAGGACTGTTACAGAGAGCAGAGTTTGGAATCTGAGGTGCAGAAGGACTGTTACAGAAAGCAGAGTTTTGAAATTGGCTTGCAGAAGGACCGTCAAAGAGAGCAGAGGTTAGAGACTGCGGTACAGAAAGACTGTTACAGAGAGCACAGGTTGGAGACTGAGGTGCAGAAAGACCGTTGCAGAGAGCAGATGTTGGAGACTGGGGTGCAGAAGGACTGTTACAGAGAGCAGATGTTGGAGACTAGTTGCAGAATGATTTTTACAGAGAGCAGATGTTGGAGACTGGGGTGCAGAAGGACCATAACAGAGGGCAAAGTTTGGAGACTGAGGTGCAGAAAGAATTTTACAGAGAGCAGAGTTTGGATACTGGGGTGCAGAAGCACTGTTACAAAGAGCAGAGTTTGGAGACTGAGGTGCAGAAGGATTCTTACAGAGAGAAGATTTTGGAGCCTGAGGTGCAGAAGGACTCTTAAGAGAGCATAGGTTGGAGACTGGGGTGCAGAAGGATCATTGCAGAGAGCAGAGGTTGGAGTCTGAGGGACAGAAGGATCTTGGAGAGAGAAGAGGATTCAGACTTTGTTGCAGAAAGATCGTTACAGAGAGCAGAGTTTGGAGACTGAGGTGCAGAAGGAGTTTTACAGAGTGCAGAATTTCCAGATTGGGGTTCAGAAGAACTGTTACAGAGAGCAGAGGTTGGAGACTGGGGTGCAGAAGGCCTGTTACAGGGAGAAGAGGTTGGTGACTGAGGTGAAGAAGAATTTTTACAGAGAGCAGATTTTAGAAACTGATGTGCAGAAGGACTGTTACAGAGAGCAGAGCTTGGAGACTGGGGTGCAGAAGTAGTGTTGCAGAGATCAGAGGTTGAAGACAGAGGTGCAGAAAGATCGCTACAGAGAGCAGAGTGTGGAGACTTGCGGAAGCAGGACAGTTACAAAGAGCACAGGTTGGAGACTGGGGTGCAGAAGAAATGTTGCAGAGAGCAGAGGTTGGAGAATGCGGTGCAGAATTACTGTAGCAGAGAGCACAGGTTGAAGACTGGGGTGCAGAAGGACTGTTGCACAGAGAAGACTTTGGAGACTTGAATGCTGAAGGATCCTTGCAGAGAGCAGAAGTTGGAGACTGAGGTGCAGAAGGACTGTTATAGAGAGGAGAGGTTGGAGACTGGGGTGCAGAAGGATTCTTAAAAAGAGCAGATGATGGAGACTGGGGTGTAGAAGGAGTGTTACCGAGAGCAGAGTTTGTATATTTGTGTCCAGAAAAACTGTTACACGGAGTAGAATTTGGGGACTGGGGTGCAGAAGGTCTGTTACAGAGAGCAGCGTTTGGAGACTGAGGTGCAGAAAGATCGTTACAGAGAGCAGAGGTTGGAGACTGAGATGCAGAAGGATTGTTACGGAGAGCAGAGTTTGGACACTGGTGTTCAGAAAGACTGTTACAGAGAGCAGAGGTTTGAGATGGGGTGCAGAAGGAGTGTAGCAGCTAGCAGAAGTTGGAGATTGGGGTGTAGAAGGACTGGTGCAGAGAGAAGTTGTTGGAGACTGGGGTGCAGAAGGACAGTTGCAGAGAGCAGAGTTGGAGACTGAGGTGAAGAAGGACTGTTACAGAGAAGAGAGGTTGGAGACTGGGGTGCGGAATAACTGATATGGAAAGTAGAGTGTGGAGACTGGGGTGAAGAAGAACTGTTACAGAGAGCAGATGTTGGAGCATGGGGTGCAGAAGGACTGTTGCAGAGAACAGAGGTTGGTTACTGGGGTGCTGAAGGATCATAGCAGAGAGCAGAGGTTGGAAACTGAGGTACAGAAGGACTGTTATAGAGAGCAAAGTTTGGAGACCAGGGTGAAGCAGGACCTTACAGAGAGCAGAGGTTGGAGACTGGGTTGCAGAAGGACTGTTGCAGAGAGCATAGTTTGGAGACTGAGGTGGTGAAGGGTGATTGCAGAGTGAAGAGGTTTGAGACTGGGATGCAGAAGACCTGTTATACAGAGCAGAGTTTGGAGACTGGTGTGCATAAGGATTGTTACAGAGAGCAGAGGTTCGAGACTGAGGTGCAGATGGATTGTTACAGACAGACGAGATTTGAGACTGAAGTGCAGAAGGACTCTTACAGAGAGCAGAGTTTGGAGACTGGCGTGCAGAAGGATCATTGCAGAGAGAGGAGGTTGGAGAGTGAGGGGCAGAAGGATTGTTGCAGAGAGAAGAGGATTCAGACTGTGGTGAAGAAAGTACGTTACTGAGAGCTGAGTTTGGAGACTGGGGTGCAGAAGGAAAGTTACAGAGAGCATAGACAGAGACTGGGGTGCAGAAGAAATGTTGCAGAGAGCAGAAGTTAAAGACTGGGGTGCAGAAGAACTGATACAGAAAGCTGAAGTTGGAGACTGGGTTGCAGAAGGACCGTTGTACAGAGCAGAAGTTGAAGACTGCATTACTGAGAACTGTTACAGAGAGCAGAGTTTGGAGCCTGGGGTGCAGAAGGATTGTTACATATAGCACAGGTTGGAGACTGGGATGCAGAACGATCCTTGCAGAGAGCATAGGTTTCAGACTGAGGCATAGAAGAACTATTACAGAGAGCAGAGGTTGGAGTGTGAAGTGCAGAAGGACTGTTACAGAGAGCAGAGTGTGGAGACTGGGGTGAAGAAGGGCCGTTCCAGAGAGCAGATTTTGGAGACTGGGTTGCAGAAGGACGGTTCCAGAGAGCAGATTTCGGAGACTGGGCTGCAGAAGGATCGTTGCAGAGAGAAAAGATTGGAGACTGTGTTGAAGAAGGCCTGTTACAGAGAGCAGAGTTTGGAGACTGGGGTGCAGAAAGACTGTAATAGTGAGCAGACGTTTGAGACTGGGGATTAGCAGTAGTGTTGCAGAGAGACGATTTTGGAGACTGGGGTGCAGAAGGACTGTTGCAGAGAACAGTGTTTGGAGACTGAGGTGCAGAAAAACTGTTACAGAGAGCAGAGTTTGGAGACTGGCGTGCGGAATAACTGATATAAAAAGCAGAGTTTGGAGACTGGGGTGCAGAAGGACTGTTAGATCATTGCAGAGAGAAAATATTAGAGACTGGGGTGAAGAAACAGAGGTTTGATATTGCAGTACAGAAGAACTGTTACAGAGAGCAGATATTGGAGCCTGGGGTGCAGAAGGACTGTTGCAGAGAACAGAGGTTGGTTTCTGGGGTGCAGAAGGACCATAGCAGAGAGCAGAGGTTGGAGACTGAGGTGCAGAAGGAATGTTAAAGAGATCAAAGTTTGAAGACCGGGGTGAAGAAAGTTCTTTCAAAGAGCAGAAGTTGGAGAATGGGGTGAAGAAGGACTGTTGCAGAGAGTAGATGTTGGAGACTGAGGTACAGAAGAATCATTGCAGAAAGAAAAGTTTGGAGACTTGGGTGCATTAGGCCTTTAACAGAGAGCAGATTTTGGAGACTGGGGTGCAGAAGACCTGATACAAAGAGCAGAGGTTGGAGACTGGTGTACAGAAGGATTGTTACAGATGGCAGAGTTTGGAGACTGAGGTGCAGAAGGATTGTTACAGAGAGCAGAGGTTTGAGACTGAAGTGCAGAGGACTCTTACAGAGAGCAGAGTTTGGAGACTGGGGTGCAGAAGGATCATTGCAGAGAGCAGAGGTTGGAGAGTGAGTGGCAGAAGGATCGTTGCAGAGAGCAGAGGTTTCAGACTGTGGTTCTGAAAGTACGTTACAGAGAGCAGAGGTTGTAGACTGGGGTGCAGAAAGACAGTTACTGAGAGCAGAGGTTGGAGACTGGTGTTGAAGAACTGATACAGAAATCTGAAGTTTGATACTGGGGTGCAGAAGGACCGTTACAGAGAGCAGAGTTTTGAGACTGTGGTACAGAAGGACTGTTACAGAGAGCAGAGTTTGGAGACTGGGGTGCAGAAGGACTGATGCAGAGAATAGATTTTGTAGACTGGGGTGCAGACCGAATGTTGCAGAAAGAAGAGGTTTGAGATTCAGGTGCAGAAAGATTGTTACAGAGAGCAGAGGTAGGATACTGGGGTGCAAAAGGACTGATACAGAGAGCATAGGTTTGGCAATGGGGTTCAGAAAGCCTGTTACGGAGTGCAGAGGTCGGATACTGAGGTGCTGAAAAATTATTCTAAAGAGCAGACGTTGGAGACTGAGGTGCAGAAGGACTGTTACAGAGAGGAGAGGTTGGAGACTGGGGTGCAGAAGGATTTTTACAAAGAGCCGATGATGGAGACTGGGGTGCAGAACGAGTGTTACAGAGAGCAGAGGATGGAGACTGGGGTGTAGAAGGAGTGTTACCGAGAGCAGAGTTTGTATATTGGTGTCCAGAAAAACTGTTACACAGTATAGTTTGGAGACTGGGGTGTAGAAGGTCTGTTACAGAGAGCAGCGTTTGGAGACTGAGGTGTAGAAAGATCGTTACAGAGAGCAGAGGTTGGAGACTGAGGTGCAGAAGGACTGTTACAGAGAGCAGAGGTTGGAGACTGAGATGCAGAAGGATTGTTACGGAGAGCAGAGTTTGGAGACTGAGGTGTAGAAGGACTGTTACAGGAAGCAGAGGTTAGAAATTGGCATGCAGAAGGACCATTAAAAAGAGCAGAGTTTGAAGACTGCGGTTTAGGACTGTTACAGAGAGCAGAGGTTGGAGACTGAGATGCAGAAGGATTGTTATGGAGAGCAGAGTTTGGACACTGGTGTTCAGAAAGACTGTTACAGAGAGCAGAGTTTGGAGATGGGGTGCAGAAGGAGTGTAGCAGCCAGCAGAGTTTGGAGACTGGGGTGTAGAAAGACTGTTGCAAAGAGAAGTTGTTGGAGACTGAGGTGCCCAAAAACTGTTACAGAGAGCAGAGTTTGGAGACTGGCGTGCGAAATAACTGATATGGAAAGCAGAGTTTGGAGACTGGGGTGCAGAAGGACTGTTAAAGACAGCAGAGGTTTGATATTGCCGTACAGAAGAACTGTTACAGAGAGCAGATTTGGGAGCCTGGTGTGCAGAAGGACTGTTGCAGAGAACAGAGTTTGGTTACTTGGATGCAGAAAGACTATAGCAGAGAGCAGAGGTTGGGGACTGAGGTGCAAAAGGACTGATATAGAGAGCAAAGTTTGGAGACCGGGGTGAAGAAAGATCTTACAAAGAGCAGAGGTTGGAGACTTTGGTGAAGAAGGACTGTTGCAGTGAGTAGAGGTTGGAGACTGAGGTACAGAAGAATCATTGCAGAGAGAATAGGTTGGAGACTTGGGTGCATTAGGCCTTTAACAGAGAGCACATTTTGGAAACTGGTGTGCAGAAGACCTGATACAAAGAGCAGAGGTTGGAGACTGTTGTACTGAAGGATTGTTACAGATAGCAGAGTTTGGAGACTGAGGTGCCAGAAGGATTGTTTCAGAGAGCAGAGTTTTGAGACTGAAGTGCAGAAGGACTCTTACATAGAGCAGAGTTTGGAGACTGGGGTGCAGAAGCATCATTGCAAAGAGCAGAGGTTGGAGAGTGAGGGGCAGAAGGATCGTTGCAGAGAGCAGAGTTTTCAGACTGTGGTACTGAAAGTACGTTACAGAGAGCAGAGGTTGGAGATTGGGGTGCAGAAAGACAGTTACTGAGAGCAGAGTTTTGAGACTGCGGTACAGAAGGACTGTTACAGAGAGCAGAGCTTGGAGACTGGGGTGCAGAAAGACTGTTGCATAGAGCAGAGGTTTGAGACTGTGGTGAAGAAGGATCGTTGCAGAGAGCAGAGGTTGAAGACTGAGGTGTAGAAAGATCGCTACAAAGAGCAGAGATTGGAGACTTGGGTGCAGTTGGACAGTTGCAGAGAGCACTGTTTGGAGACTGGGGTGCAGAAGAAGTGTTGCAGAGAGCAGAGGTTTGAGACTGGGGTGAAGAAGGACTGTAGCAGAGAGCAGTGTTTGGAGACTGGGGTGCAGAAGGACCGTTATGGAGAGCAGATATTTGAGACTGGGTGCACAAGGACTGTTACAGAGAGCAGAGGTTGGATACTGGGGTGCAGAAGGACCATTACAAAGATCAATGTTTGGAGATTGAGGTGCAGAAGGACTTTTACAGAGAGGATAGTTTGGATACTGGGTTTCAGTAGTACTGTTACAGAGAGCAGAGGTTTTAGTCTGTTATGCAAATGGATCATACAGAGAGCAGAGTCTGGAGATTGCGGAGCTGAAGCACTGTTGCAGAGAGCAGAGTTTAGAGACTGAGCTGCAGAAGGATCCTTGCAGAGAGAAGAGGTTAGTGACTGGGGTGCGGAAGGACTGTTACAGAAAGCCTAGGTTGGCATTCTGGAGCAGAAGGACCGTTACAAAGAGTTAGGTTGGAGACTGCAATACAAAAGGACTGTTATAGGGAGCAGAGGTTGGAGACTGGGAAAAAGAAAGATCCTTGCAGAGAGCAGATATTGGAGACTGGGTTGCAGGAAGACTGTCACAGAGAGAATAGGTGCGAGACTGAGTTGCAGAAAGATCGTTACAGAGAGCAGAGTTTGGAAACTCAGGTGCAGAAGGATTATTGAAGAAAGCAGAGATTGGAGACTGAGGTGCAGAAGGATCGTTTCAGAGAGCATAGTAAAGAGACTGGGGTCAGAAATACAGTTACAAAAGCAACGTTTAGAGGCTAGGGTGCAGAAAAAATGTTGCAGAGAGCAGAGGTTGGAGCCTGGGGTGCAGAAGGACTGTTGCAGAGAGCAGAGGTTGGGGACTGAGGTGCAGAAGGACTGATACAAAAAGCAGACGTTGGAGACCGGGGTGCAAAATGACGCTTACAGAGAACAGATGTTGGAGACTGCGGTACAGAAAAACTATTACAGAGAGCAGAGGTTGGAGACTTGGGTGCAGAAGGAATGATGCAGAGAACAGAGGTTGGAGACTGGGGTGTAGAAGAACCATTGGAGAGAGCAGAGGTTGGAGACTGAGGTGCAGAAGGATTGGTACATAGAGCAGAGGTTGGAGACTTGGGTGTGGAAGGAGTGTTGCAGAGAGCAGATGTTGAAGACTGGGATGCAAAAGGATCATTGCAGAGAGCAGAGGTTGAAGACTGAGGTGCAGAAGGATCGTTACAGAGAGCAGAGTTTGGAGACCAGGGTACAGTAGGATAGTTACAGAGAGCACAGGTTGGAGACTGGGGTGCAGAAGAAATGTTGAAGAGAGATGAGGTTGGAGACTGGGGTGCAGAAGGGTTTTATCAGAGAGCAGAAGTTGGAGACTGTTGTGTAGAAGGACTGTTGCAGAAAGCAGACCTTGGAGACTGGGATGCAGAAGAATTGTTGCAGAGAGCAGATGTTGGAGACTGGTGTGTAGAAGGACTTTTGCACAGAGCAGAGGTTGGAGACTGGGGTGCAGAAGGACTGTTAGGAAGAGCAGAGTTTGGAGACTGAGTTGCAGAAGGACTGTTACAGAGAGCAGAGATTTCAGACTGAGGTGCAAAATAACTGATACAGAAAGTAGAATTTGGAGACTGGGGTGCAGGAGGACTGTTACAGAGAGCAGAGTTTGTAGCCTGGGGTGCAGAAAGACTGCTGCAGAGAACAAAGGTTGGATACTGGGGTGCAGAAGGGTCGTTGCAGAGAGATGAGGTTGAAGACTGAGGTGCAGAATGATAGTTACAGAGAGCAAAGTTTGGAGAACGGGGTGCAGAAGTATCTTACAGAGAGAAGAGGTTGGAGACTGGGGGTGCAGAAGAACTGTTGCAGAGAGCAGAGGTTGGAGATTGAGTTGCAGAAGAATCGTTGGCGAGAGAAGAGGTTGGAGACTGGGGTACAGAAGGTGTGTTACAGAGAGCAGACTTTGGAGACTGAGTTGCAGAAGACCTGTTACAGAGATCAGATGTTTGAGACTGGGGTGCAGAAGGATTGTTGCAGATAGCACAGCTTGAAGACTGGGGTTTAGAAAGATTGTTGCAGAGAGCAGGGGTTTCATACTGAGGCTTAGAAGGACTGTTACAGAGAGCAGATGTTGGAGTTTGAGGTGCAGAAGGACTGTTTCAGAAAGCAGAGTTTGGCAATTGGGGTTCAGAAGTACCGTTATAGAGAGAAAAGGTTGGAGAATGCGGAACAGAAGGACTGTTACAAAGAGCATAGTTTGGAGACTGGGGTGCAGAAGGACTGTTACAGAGAGAAGACGTTGGAGACAGAGGTGCAATAGGATTGTTACAGAGAGAAGAGATTTGAGACTGTGGTGCAGAAGGACATTACAGAGAGCAAAGGATAGAGACTGAGGTCAGAAGGACCTTTACAGAGAGCAGAGCTTGGAGACTGAGGTGCAGAAGGTTCCTTGCAGAGAGAAGAGTTTTGAGACATGGGTGTAGAAGGACTTTTTCAGAGAGCAGAAGTTGGAGACTGGGATGCAGAAGGCCTGTTACAGAGTGCAGAGTTTGGAGACTGGGTTTCAAGAGACCAGTTACAGAGAGCAGATGTTTGGGACTGGGGTGCAGAAGGATTGTTACAGATAGCACAGTTTGGAGCCTGGGGTTTAGAAGGATTGTTGCAGAGAGCAGAAGTTTCAAGCTGAGGCTTAGAAGGACTGTTACAGATAGCAGAGGTTGGAAATTGGAATGCAGAAGGACCGTTATAGAGAAAAGAGGTTGGAGACTGCCGTACAGAAGGACTGTTACAGAGAGCAGAGATTGGAGACTGGCATGCAGAAGGACCCTTGCAGACAGCAGATGTTGGAGACTGGCGTGCAGAAGGACTGTAACAGAGAGCACAGGATGGAGACTGGGGTGCAGAAGAAATGTTGCAGAGAGTAGAGTTTGGAGACTTGGGTGCAGAAGGAATGATACGGAGAGCAGTGGTTGGAGACTGGGGTGCAGAAAAACCATTTCAGATTGTACAGTTTGGATACTGCGGTGCAGAAGGACTTCTACAGAGAGGAGCGGTTGGAGACAGGGGTGTCAAAGGATTCTTACAGAGAGCAGAAGATGGAGACTGGGGTGTAGAAGAAGTGTTACAGAGAGCAGATTTTGGAGATTGGGGTTCAGAAGAATTGTTCCAGATAGCAGAGTTTGTAGACTTTGGTGCAGAAGGCCTGTTACAGAGAGCAGAGTTTGGACATGAGGTGCAGAAAGATCGTTACAGAAAGCAGAGGTTGGACACTGATGTGCAGAAGGACTGTTACAGAGAGCAGAGCTTGGAGACTTGGGTGCAGAAGGACTGTTACAGAGAGCAGAGCTTGGAGACTTGGGTGCAGAAGGACTGTTGCAGAGAGCAGAGGTTGGAGACTGGGATGCTGAAGGATCGTTGCAGAGAGCAGAGGTTGGAGACTGAGGTGCAGAAAAATCGCTACAGAGAGCAGAGTTTGGAGACCGGGGTGCAGTAGGATATTTTCAGAGATCACAGGTTGAAGACTGGGGTGCAGAATAAATATTGCAGAGAGCAGAGGTTGGAGACTGGGCGGCAGAAGGACTGTAGCAGAGAGCAGAGGTTGGAGACTGGGGTGTAGAAGGACTGTTGCAGAGAGGACACATTGGAGACTGGGATGCAGAAAGATTGTGGCAGAGAGCAGATGTTGGATACTGGGGTATAATAAGACTTTTGCAGAGAGCCGAGGTTGGAGACTGGGGTGCAGAAGAACTGTTGCAGAGAGCAGAGGTTGGAGACTGAGGTGCAGAAGGACTGTTACAGAGAGCAGAGGTTTTAGACTGGGGTGCAGAATAACTGAATTGGAAAGTAGAATTTGGAGACTGGGGTGCAGAAGGACTGTTACAGAGAGCAGAATTTGGAGCCTGGGGTGCAGAAGGACAGCTGCAGAGAACAGAGGTTGGATACTGGGGTGCACAAGGGTCGTTGCAGAGAGATGAGGTTGGAGACTGAGGTGCACAATGACTGTTACAGAGAGCAAAGTTTGGATACCTGGGTGCAGAAGGGATCTTACAGAGAGCAGACATTGGAGACTGGGATTCAGAAGGATAGTTGCAGAGAGCAGAGGTTGGAGACTGGGGTGTAGAAGAACTTTTGCAGAGAGCAGAGGTTGGAGACTGGGGTGCAGAAGGCCTGTTACAGAGAGCAGAATTTGGAGACTGGGTTGCAGAAGAAAGGTTACAGAGAGCAGATAATGGATTCTGGGGTGCAGAAGGATTGTTACAGATAGCACAGTTTGAAGACTAGGTTTTAGAAAGATTGTTGCAGAGAGCAGACGTTTCATACTGAGGCTTAGAAGAACTGTTACAGAGAGCAGAGTTTGGAAATTGGGGTGCAGAAACACCGTTATAGAGAGAAGAGGTTGAAGACTGCCGTACAGAAAAACTGTTAAAGAGAGCAGATTTTGGAGACTGGGATGCAGAAGGACCATTGCAGAGAGCAGATGTGGGAGACTGGGGATGTAGAAGGATCATTGCAGAGAGCAGAGGTTGGAGACTGATGTGCAGAAGGATCGCTACAGAGAGCAGAGTTTGGAGACAGGGGTGCTGTAGGATAGTTTTAGAGAGCACAGGTTGGAGACTGGGGTGCAGAAGAAATGTTGCAGAGAGCAGAGGTATGAGACTGGGGTGCAGAAAGACTGTAGCAGAGAGCAGAGGTTGGAGACTGGGGTGTAGAAGGACTGTTGCAGAGAGCAAACGTTGGAGACTGAGATGCAGAAGAATTGTTGCAGAGAGCAGATGTTGGATACTGGAGAATAATAAGACGTTTGCAGAGAGCAGAGGTTGGAGACTGGGGTGCAGAAGGACTGTTACAGAGAGCAGAGTTTGTAGCCTGGGGTGCAGAAGGACAACTGCAGAGAACAGAGGTTGGAGACTGGGGTGCACAAGGGCCGTTACAGAGAGCAGACATTGTAGCCTGGGGTGCAGAATGACTGTAACAGAGAGCAAAGTTTGGAGAACGGGGTGCAGAAGGATTTTAAAGAGAGCAGACTTTGGAGACTGGGATGCAGAAGGATCGTTGCAGAGAGCAGAGTTTGGAGACTGGGGTGTAGAAAAACTTTTGCAGAGTGCAGAGGTTGGAGACTGGGATGCAGAAGGCCTGTTACAGAGAGCAGAGTTTGGAGACTGCGTTGCAGAAAACCTGTTACAGAGAGCAGATGTGGAGACTGGGGTGCAGAAGGATTGTTACAAATTGCACAGTTTGGAGACTAGGGTTTAGAGGGATTGTTGCAGAGAGCAGACGTTTCAGACTGAGGCTTAGAAGGACTGTTACAGAGAGCAGAGTTTGAAAATTTTGGTGTAGAAGGACCATTATAGATATGAGGTTGGAGACTGCCGTACAGAAGGACTGTTACAGAGAGCAGAGTTTGTAGACTGGGGTGCAGATGGACCGTTGCAGAGAGCAGATTTGGGAGACTGGGGTGCAGAACGATTGTTAGAGAGAGCAGATATTGGAGACTGGGGTGCAGAAGGACAATTACCGAGAGCAGAGGATGGAGACTGAGGTGCAGCAGGATTTTTACAGAGAGCAAAGAATGGAGACTGGGGTGCAGAATGATCCTTGCAGAGAGCAGAGGTTGGAGAATGAGGTGCAAAATGATCGCTAAAGAGAGCAGAGTTTGGAGACTGGGGTGCAGCAGGACTGTTACAGAGAGCAGACATTGGAGACTGGGGTGAAGAAGGCCTGTTACAGAGAACAGAGTTTTCAGACTGGGGTACAGAAAGACTGCTACAGATAGCACAATTTCGAGACTGGGTTGCAGAAGGATGTTACAGAGAGTATTTTTTAGACTGAGGTTCAGAAGTACTGTTACAGAGAGCAAAGTTTGGAAACTCGGGTGCAGAAGTTTTTTTGCAGAGAGCTGAGTTTTCAGACTGAATTGCAGAAGGACTGATTCAGAGAGCAGATGTTGGATCCTGGGGTGCAGACGGACTGTTACAGAGAGCAGAGGTTGGAAACTGTGGTGCATAAGGATCGTTGCAGAGAGAACAGCTTAGACTGGGGTGCCAAAGGACTGTTACAGAGAGCAGAGTTTGAAGATTGGGTTGCAGAAGGCATGTTACCAAAAGCAGAGTTTGGAGACTGTGTTGTAGAAGACTGTTACAGAGAGCAGCGTTTGGAGAATGGGTTGCAGAAGTATCTTAAGAGAGCAGAGGTAGGAGACTGAGGTGCATAAGGACTTTTACAGAGAGTAGAGGGTGGAGACTGGGGTGCAGAAGGAGTGTTATACAGAGCAGAGTTTGGAGATTGGGGTGAAGAAGAACTGTTACTGAGAGCAGAGGTTGAAGACAGAGGTTCAGAAGGACTGTTTCAGGGAGCAGAGTTTGGAGCCTGAGGTTCAGAAGTACTGTTACAGAGAGTAGATTTTGGAAACTGGGATGTAGAAAGACCATTGCAGACAGCAGAGTTTGGAGCCTGGGGAGAAGAAGGATCATTGCAGATATCAGATGTTGGAGACTGTTTGAAGAAGGACTATTAAATAGAGCAGAGTTTGGAGACTAAGGTGCAGAAAGATCGTTTCTGAGTGCAGAGGTTTGAGACTGGGGTGCAGAAGGACTGTTACAGATTGCAGAACTTGGAGACTTAAGTGCAGAAGGACTTTTACAGAGAGGAGAGTCTGCAGACTGGGGTGCAAAAGGACTCTTACAGAGAGCAAAGGATAGAGACTGGGGTGCAGAATGATCGTTGCAGAGAGCATAGGTTGGAGAATGAGGTGCAGAATGATCGCTACAGAGAGCAGAGTTTGGAGACTTGGGTGCAGAAGGACGGTTACAGAGAGCACAGGTTGGACACTTGGGTGCAGAAGTACTGTAGAAGAGAGAAGAGGTTGGAGACTGGGGTGCAGAAGGACTTTTGCAGAGAGCAGATGTTGAAGACTTATATGCAGAAGGATCATTGGAGAGAGCAGAGGTTGGAGACTGCGGTTTAGAAGGACTGTTAAAGAGAGCAGAGGTTAGAGACTGAGGTGGAGAAGGATCGTTGCAGAGGGAAGAGGTTGGAGACTGGGGTGTAGAAGGCCTGTGACAGAGATCATAATTTGGAGCCTGGGGTGCAGAATACCTGTTACAAAGAGCATAGGTTGGAGACTGGGGTGCAGAAGGATTATTACAGATAGCACATTTTGAAGACTGGGGTACAGAAGGATTGTTGCAGACAGCAGAGATTTCAGACTGAGGCTTAGAAGGACTGTTACAGAGAGCAGAGTTTGAAGTCTGAGGTGCAGAAGGACTGTTACAGAAAGCAGAGGTTGGCAATTGGGTTGCATAAGTACCGTTATAGAGAGAAGAGGTTAGAGACTGCGGTACAGAAGGACTGTTAGAGAGAACAGAGTTTGAATACTTGGTGCAGAAGGACCGTTGTAGAGAGCAGATGTTGGAGACTAGGGTGCAGAAGGACTGTTACACAGAGCAAACGTTGGAGACTGAGGTGCAGAAGGATTGATACAGAGAGAAGTGGTTGGAGACTGGGGTACAGAAGGACCATTAAAGAGAGCAAAGTTTGGAGACTGAGGTGCAGAAGGACTGTTACAGAGAGAAAGGGTTTAAGAAACGGATGCAAAAGGATCTTACAGAGAAGAGAGTCTGGAGAATGGGGTGCAGAAGGACTGTTACAGAGAGCAGAGTTTGGATACTGAGGTTCAGAAGGATCGTTGCAGAGAAAGAGTTTGGAGACTGGTGTGAAGAAAGACTGTTACAGAGAGCAGAGATTCGAGACTGGGGTGCAGAAGAACTGTTACAGAGAGCAGAGGTTGGAGACTGGGGTGTAGTAAGACTGTTACAGAGAGCAGAGGTTGGATACTGAGGTGCAGAAGGATCGGTACAGAAAGAAGAGTTTGGAGACTAGGTGTAGAAGGACTGTTACAGAGTTCAGAGTTTGGAAACTGTGGTGCAAAATGATGGTTGCAGTGAGCAGAGGTTGGAGACTTAGGTGCAGAAGGAACGTTACAGAGAGCAGAGGTTGGAGATTGGGGTCAGAAAGACAGTTACAGAGAGCACAGTTTGGAGACTGGGGTGCAGAAAAAATGTTGCAGTGAGCAATGATTGGAGACTGTGGTACAGAAGTACTGCTACAAAGAGCAGAGGGTGGAGACTGGGGTGCAGAAGGAATGTCACCTAGAGCAGAGTTTGGAAACTAGGGTGCAGAAGGATGTTACAGAGAGCAGAGGCTGGAGACTGGGGTCAGAAAGACTGTTGCAGAGAACAGACGTTGGAGACTGGGGTGCAGACAGATCATTGCAGAGAGCAGAGGTTGGAGACTGAGGTGCAGAAGGATCGCTACAGAGAGCAGAGGTAAGAGATTGGGGTTTAGAAGGACTGTTGCAGAGAGCAGACGTTGGAGACTGGGATGCAGAAGGATTGTTGCAGAGAGCAGATGTTGGAGACTGGTGTGTAGAGGGACTTCTGTACAGAACAGAAGTTGGAGACTGGGGTTCAGAAGGACTGTTGCGGAGAGCAGAGTTTGGAGACTGAGGTGCAGAAGGATTGTTACAGAGTTTAGAGGTTTTAGACTGGGGTGCAGAATAACTGATACGGAAAGTAGAGTTTGGAGACTGGGGTGCAGAAGGATTGTTACAGAGAGCAGAGTTTGTGACCTGTGGTGCAGAAGGACTGCTACAGAGAACAGAAGTTGGATAATGGGGTGCACAAAAGCCGTTGCAGAGAGATGAGGTTGGAGACCTAGGTGCAGAATGACTGTTACAGAGAGCAAAGTTTTGAGAACGGGGTGCAGAAGGATCTTACAGAGAGCAGAGGTTGGAGACTGGGGGGAAGAAGGAGTGTTGCAGAGAGCAGAGTTTGGACACTGAGGTGCAGAAGAATCGTTGCAGAGAGAAGAGGTTGGAGACTGGGGTGCAGAAGGCCTGTTACAAAGAGCAGACTTTGGAGACTGAGTTGCCAAAAACCTGTTACAGAGAGCAGATGTTTGAGACTTGGGTGCAGAAGGATTGTTACAGATAGAACATTTTGGAGACTGGGGTTTAGAAGGATTGTCGCAGAGAGCCGAGGATTCAGACTGAGGCTTAGAAGGACTGTTACTGAGAGCAGAGGTTGGAGTCTCAGCTGCAGAATAACTGTTTCAGAAAGTAGAGGTTGGCACTTAGGGTGCAGAAGTACCGTTATAGAGAGAAAAGGTTGGAGACTGCGGTACAGAAGGACTGTTACAGAGAGCAGACATTGGAGACCGAGGTGCAGAAGGATTGTTACAGAGAGCAGATATTGGAGACTGGATTGAAGAAGGATCTAACATAGACCAGATGTTGGGGACCCAGGTGCAGAATTACTATTACAGAGAGCACAGGTTGGAGACCCTGTTGCAGAAGAACTGTTATAGAGAGCAGAGATTTGTGGCTGGTTTGCGGAAGAATCTTACTGAGAGCAGTTGTTTGTGACTGTGGTGCAGGACGAATGTTATAGAGAGGAGTGATTGGAGACTGTGGTGCAGAAGGATAGTGCAGAGAGCAGAGGTTTGAGACTGAGGTGCAGAATGACTGTAACAGAGAGCAGAGGTTGCAGAGTGAAGTGCAGCAGGACTGTTACAGGGAGCAGAGTTTGGTGACTGAGGTGCAGAAGGACTATTACAGAAAGCAGAGGTTGGAAATTGGGGTACAGAGAGACAGTTACAGAGAGCAGAGGTTGGAGACTGCGGTATAGAAAGTCTGTAAAAGAGAGCAGAGGTTGGAGTATATAGTGCAGAAAGACTGTTACAGTGAGCAGAATTTGGAGACTGGGGTGCAGAAGGATTGATATAGAGAGCAGAGGTTGGAGACTGGGGTGCAGAAGGACTGTTACATAGAGCAGAAGTCGAAGACTGGGGTGTAGAAGGACTGTTGCAGAGAACAGAGTTTGGAGACTTGGGTGAAGAAGGACTGTTGCAAGAGCAGACTTTGGAGACTGAGGTGCATAAGGACTGTTGAGGAGAGAAGACGTTGCAGACTAGGGTGCAGAAGGATCATTGCAGAGAGCAGAGGTTGGAGACTGAGGTGCAAAAAGACTGTTACAGAGAGCAGAGTTTGGAGACTGGGGTGCAGAAGGCCTGTTACGGAGAGCAGAGTGTGGAGAAGGGCTCCAGTAGGACTGTTACAGATCACAGAGTTTGGAGACTGGATTGAAGAAGGATCTAACAGAGACCAGATGTTGGGGACCCAGGTGCAGAAGGATTGTTACAGAGAGTAGAGGTTGGAGACTGAGGTGCAAAAGGATCGTATCAGAGAACAGCGCTTTAAGATTGAGGTGAAGAAAGACTGTCGCAGAGACCACAGGTTGGAGACTAGGGTGCAGAAGGACTGTTGCAGAGAGCAGAGGTTGGAGACTGGGATGCAGAAGGCTTGTTATAGAGAACAGACTTTGGAGACTGAGGTGCAGAAGGCCTGTTACTAAGAGGAGAGTTAGGAGAAGTGGTTCAGAAGGACTGTTAGAGAGGGCAGAGTTGGGAGACTGGGTTGCAGAAGGATCTTACATAGAGCAGAGTTTGGAGACTGAGGTGTAGAAGGACTGTTACAGAGAGCAGATGTTGAAGTCTGGAGTGCAAAAGGATTGTTGGAGAGAGCAAAATTTTCAGACTGATGTGCAGAAGGACTTTTGCATAGAGCAGATGTAGGAGACTGGGGTGCAGAAGGTTTGTTGCAGAGAGCAGAAGTTGGAGACTGCAGTACAGAAGGACTGTTGCAGAGAGCAGAGGTTGGAGACTAGGGTACACAAGGAGTTTTTCAGAGAGCAGATGTTGGATACTTTTGTTCAGAAGGACTGTTGCAGAGAGCAGAAGTTGGAGAATGGGGTGCAGAAGGACTTTTGCAGAGAGCAGAAGTTGGAGACTGAGGAGCAGAAGGACGGGCAAAAAAAGCAGAGGTTGGAAACTGGTGTGTCAAAGGACCTTTACAGAGAGCAGAGTTTGGAGACTGTGGTACAGACGGACTGTTACAGAGAGCAGAGTCCAGAGACTGGGGAGCAGAATGAGTGTTGCAAAGTACAGAGGTTGGAGACTGGGGTGCAGTAGAACCGTTGCAGAAAGCAGAGGTTGGAGACTGGAGTGAAGAAAGAATATTACAGAGAGCAGAGTTTGGAAACTGGGGTCAGAAGGAACTTTCAGGGAGGAGAGGTTGGAGACTTAGGTGCAGAAGGATCGTTGCAGAGATCAGAGATTAAACACTGGGGTGCAGAAAGACTGTTGCAGAGAGCAGACGTTGGAGACTGGGGTGCAGAAGGACTGTTTAGAGAGCAGATGGTGGAGTCTGGGGTGCAAAAGCACTCTTTTAGAGAGCAGAGGTTGAAGACAGAGGTGGAGATGGACTGTTTCATAGAACGGAGTTTGGAGACTGGGGTGCAGAAGGCCTGTTGCAGAGAGCAGAGGTTTAAGACTGAGGTACAGAAGGATCATTGCAGAGAGCAGAGTTGGAGACTGGGTTGTAGAAGGACTGTTACACAGAGCACACATTGCAGACTTGGGTTCAGAAGGAATTTTGCACACAGTAGAGGTTGAAGACTGGGGTGCCTAAGGACTTTCGCAGATAGCAAAGTTTGAATATGAGGTGAAGAAGTACTGTTTCAGAAAGCAGAGGTTGTAGACTGCTGTGTTACAGAGAGCAGAGGTTGGAGACTGGGGTGCAGAAGTATTGTTATAGAGAACAGACTTTGGAGACTGGGGTGCAGAAGGCCTGTTATGGATAGGAGAGATGGGAGAAGGCGTGCATAAGGACTGTTACAGAATGCAGAGTTTGGAGACTGGGTTGCAGAAGGAACTGACAGAGAGCAGACGTTGGAGAGTGAGGTGCAGAGGGACTGTTACAGAGAGCAGAGTTCGGAGACTGGGGTGCAGAAGGACTGTTTCAGATACCAGAGGTTGGAGACTGGTGTGAGGAAGGACTTTTGCAGAAACCAGAAGTTGGAATCTGGGGTGCTGACGGACTGTTGAAGAAAGCAGATGTAGGAGACTGAGCTACAGAAGGACTGTTACAAAGAGCAGAGATTTGCGACTGGGGTGCAGAAGGAATAATACAGATAGCAGAGTTTGGAGACTGGGGTGCAGAAGGCCTGTTACAGAGAGCAGAGGTTGGAGACTGGGTTGCAGAAGGGCTGTTACAGAGAGCAGAGTTGGGAGACTGGGTTGCAGAAGGATCTTACTTGGAACAGAGTTTGGAGACTGAGGAGCAGAAGGACTGTTATGGAGAGCAGAGTTTGGAGACTGGGTTGCAGAAGCATCGTTAGAGACAGCAGAGTTTCCAGACTGAGGTGCAGAAGGACTGTTGCAGAGATCAGATGTTGGAGACTTGGGTGCAGAAGGACTGTTGATGAGAGCAGAATTTGGAGACTGGGATTCAGAAGGATCCTTGCAGATAGCAGAGGTTGGACACTGGGGTGCAGAAAGACTGTTACACAGAGCAGAGGTTGAAGACTGAGGTGAAGAAGGACTGTTTCAGAGAGTAGATGTGGGAGACAGGGGTGCAGGACTGATAAAGAGCAGAAGTTGAAGACTGAGGTACAGAAGGACTTTTACAGAGAGCAGAGTTTGGAGACTCGGGTGCAGAAGGATTATTGCAGAGAGCAGAGTTTTCAGACTGAGGTTCAGAAGAACCTTTGCAGAGGGCAGATTTTGGAGATTGGGGTGCACAAGGACTGTTGCAGCGAGCAGGGGTTGGAGACTGGGGTGCAGAGGGATCGTTCCAGAGAGCAGAGGTTGGAGACTGGTGTTCAGAAGGACTGCTGCAAAGAGCAGAGGTTGGACACTGGGGTGCAGAAGGACTGATACAGAGAGCGGAGGTTGGAGACTGGGGTGCAGAAGGTCTTTTACAGAGAGCAGAGTTTGGAGAGTGAGGTGCCGAAAAACTGTTACAGAGAGCAGAGGTTGAAAACTGGGGTGAAGAAGGATTGTTGCAGAGAGCAGAGGTTGCAGAGTGAGGTGCAGACGGACTGTTACAGAGAGCAGAGTTTGGAGACTGTGGTGCAGAAGCACTGATACAGAAAGCAGAGTTTGGAGATTGGGCTGAAGAAGGACCCTTACAGAGAACAGTGGTTGAAGACTGCGGTACAGAAGAACTGTTGTTGAGAATAAGGTTAGAGACTGGTGTGCAGAGGGACCATTGCAAAGTTTGGCGACTGGGGTGGAGAATGACTGTTGCAGAGAGCAGAGGTTTGAGACTGGGGTGCGGAAGGATGGTTGCACAGAGCAGAGGTTGGAGACTTATTTGCAGAAGGATCATTGCAGAGAGAAAAGGTTCGAACTGGGGTGCAGAAGAATTGTTACAGAGAGCAGAGTTTGGAGACTGGGGTGCAGAAGATTTTTACAGAGAGCACAGTTTGGAGCCTGAGGTGCAGAAGGAATGTTACGGAGAACAGAGGTTTGAGACTTGGGTGCAGAATGACTGTTGCAGAAAGCAGAGTTTGGAGACTGAGGTGCAGAAGGACTGTTGCAGAGAGCCGAGTTTAAAGACTGGGGTGCAGAAGGACAGTTACAGATAGCAGGCATTGGAGACTGGGTTTCAGAACGATCTCACAGAGAAAAAAGTTTGGAGATTGCGGTGCAGAAGGACTGTTGTAGAGAGCGGATGTGTGAGACTGGGGTGCAGAAGGATCATTACAGAGAGCAGAGTTTGGAGACTGGGGTGCAGACGGACTTTTACAGAAAGCATATGTTTGATACTGGGGTGCAGAAAAAATGTTGCAGAGAGCAGAGATAGGAGACTTGGGTTCAGAATGACTGTTGCTCAAAGCAGAGGTTGGAGACTGAGGTGTAGAAAGACTGTTACAGAGAGCAGAGTTTGGATACTGGGGTGCAGAAAGACTGACAAAGAAAGCAGATGTAGGAGCCTGGGGGGCATAAGGACCGTTACAGAGAGCAGAGGTTGGAGACTCTAGTACCGATGGACTGTTACAGAGAGCAGAATTTGGAGACTGGGGTGTAGAAGGACTTTTGCAGAAAACAGATGTTGGAGACTGAGGTGCAGAAGGACCATTGCAGAGAGCACAGTTTGGAGATAGGTTCCAGAAGGACTGTTACAGCTAGCAGGGTTTGAAGACTGGTGTGCACAAAGATCTTACAGAGAGCAGAGGTAGGAGACTGGGGTGCAGAAGGACTCTTTTAGAGAGAAGAGGTAGGAGACTGGGGTGCATGAGAATCCTTGCAGAGAGTAGAGTTTGGAGACTGGGGTGCAGAAGGCCTCTTGCAGAAAGCAGAGGTTGGAGCCTGGGGTGCAGAAGGACTGTTACAGAGAACAGAGTTTTTAGACTGGGTTTCAGAAGGGTCTTACAGACAGCAGAGGTAGGAGACAGAGGTTAGGAAAGACTGTTACAGAGAGCAGAGTTTGGAGACTGTGGTGCAGAGGGATTGTTGCTGAGATCAGATTTTTCAGACTGAGGTACAGAAGAACTGTTGCAGAGAGCAGATGTTGGAGACTGGGTTGCACAAGGACTATTCCAGTGAGCAGAGGTTGGAGACTGGGGTGCAGAAGGATCGTTGGAGAGAGCATAGGTTGGAGACTGGTGTGCAGATGGACTGATATAGAGAGCAGAGTTTGGAGACTGGGGTGCAGAAGGCCTGTTACAGAGCAGAGTTTGGAGACTGGGGTGCAGAAGGATCTTACAGAGAGCAGAGTTTGGAGACTGAGGTGCAGAAGCACTGTTACAGAGAGTAGAGGTTGGAAACTGAGGTGAGAAGGACCGTTGCAAAGAGCAGAGGTTGGAGACTGAGGTGCAGAAGGATATTTACCCAGAGAAGACGTTGGAGACTGGGGTGCAGAAAAACTTTTGCTGAGAGCAGAGGTTTTAGACTCGGTTGTAGAAGGACTATTGCAGAGAGTAGAGGTTGGAGATTGTGGTCCTGAAGGACTGTTACATAGAGCAGAGTTTGGAGACTGGGGTGATAAAGGAATGTTGCAGAAAGCAGAGGATGGAGAGTGGGGTGCAGAAGCATCCTTGGGGAGTGCAGAGTATGGAAAATGGGGTGTAGAAGGACTGTTACAGAGAGCAGAGGTTGGACACTAGGGTTTAGAAGGACTTCTTCAGAGAGCAGACGTTGGAGACTTGGGTGAAGAAGAACTGTTGCATAGAGCAGAGGATGGAGACTGAGATGCAGAAGACGGTTGCAGAAAGCAGATTTTGAAGACTGGGGTTCAGAAGGACTGTTACAGAGAGCAGACTTTGGAGACTGGGGTGCAGAAAGTTTGTTGCAGAGAGCAGAGTTTGGAGACTGTGGTTCAGAAGTATTGTTAGAGAGAGCAGAGGTTGGAGACTGTTGTGCAGAAAGACTTTTACTTAGAGCACAGGTTGGAGACTGGGGTGCAGAAGAACTTTTACAGAGAGCACAGGTTAAAGACTGAGGAGCAGAAAAACTGTTGCCGAGAGCAAAGTTAGGAGACTGGGTTGCAGGAGGAGTGTTGCATAGAGCAAAAGTTGGAGACTAAGGTGCAGAAGGACCCTTTCAGAGAGCAGAAGTTGGAAACTGGTGTACAGAGGAGTGTTACAGAGAGCAGAGGTTGAAAACAGGATTGCAGAAGGATCTTACCGGGAGCATACATTGGAGACTGGCGTGCAGAAAAACTATTGCTGAGAGCAGAGGTTGGAGACTGGGGTGGAGAAGGATATTGAAGAGAGAAGAGTTTGGAGACTGGGACAAAAGGCCTGTTACATACAGCAGAGGTTGGAGACTGGGGTGAAGAAGGCCTGTTACAGAGAGCAGTTCTTGGAGACTGGGGTGCAGAAGGACAGTTACAGAGATCTGAGTTTGGAGACTGGGTTGCAAAAGAATCTTACAGAGAGCAGAGTTTGGAGAAAGAGGTACAACAGGACTGTTAGAGAGAGCAGAGGTTGGAGACTAAGGTGCAGAAGGATCGTTGGAGAGAGCAGTGTTTGGAGACTGCAGTGCAGAAGGACTGATACAGAAAGCAGAGGTTTAAGACTGGGGTGCAGAAGGACCCATACAGAGAACAGAGGTAGGAGACTGAAAGACTCTTACAGAGAGCAGACGTTAGAGGCTGCAGTACAGAATGACTGTTGTAGAGAACAGAGGTTGGAGACTGGTTTACAGAAGCACCATTACAGAAAGTAGAGGTTGGAGACTGGGTTTCAGAAGGACCTTACAGAGAGCAGAGTTTTCACACTGAGGTGCAGAAGAACTGTGGCAGAGAGAAGAGGTTGGAGATTGGGGCACTGAAGGACTGTAGCAGAGAGCAGAGGTTGGAGTCTGAGGTGCAGAAAGACTGTTACAGAGAGCACCGGTTGGAGACTGGGGTGCAGAAAACTGATACAGAAAGCAGAGTTTGAAGACTGGGGTGCAGAAGAACCATAACAGAGAGCAGAGGTTGGAGATTGCAGTACAGAAGGACTGTTACAGAGAGCAGAAGTTGGAGACTGGGGTGGAGAAGGACTGTTGCAGAGAGCAGAGGATGGAGACTGGGGTGCAGAAGTACTTTTGCAGAGAGCAGAGTTTGAAGACTGGTTGCAGAAGGACTGTTTCAGAAAGCAGAGGTTGCAGAATGAGGTGCAGAATGACGGTTACAGAGAGCAGAGTATGGAGACTGTGGTGCAGAAGGACTAATATTGAAAGTAGAGGTTGGAGACTGGGTTGCAAAAGGCAACTTACAGAGAACAGAGGATGGAGACTGCAGTACAGAAGGACTGTTGTAGAGAACAAGGTTGGAGACTGGGGTACAGAGGTACCAATGCAGAGAGCAGAGGTTGGAGAATGGGGTGCAGAAGGAATGTTACAGAGAGCACAGGTTGGAGACTGAGGTGTAGAAGGAGTGTTACAGAGAGCAGAGTTTGGATACTGAGGTGCAGAAGTACTGTTACAGAAAGCAGAGGTTAGAAATTTGGGAGTAGTAGGACCCTTACAGAGAGCAGAGGTTGGAGACTGTAGTACAGAAAGACTGTTACACAGAGCAGATCTCAAAGACTGGGGAGTAGCAGGGCTCTTGCAGAGGACAGAGTTGGAGACTGGGGTGGAGAAGGAATGTTACAGAGAGAAGAGTTTGGAAACTGGAGTGCAAAAGGATTTTACAGAGAGCAGAGTCTGTAGACTGTGGTGCAGAAGAACTTTAGCAGAGAGCAGAATTTGGAGACTGGGGTCCAGAAAGATCGTTGCAGAGAGCAGATTTTAGAAACTCAGGTGCTGCAAATGGACTGTTACAGAGAGCAGTGTTTGGAGACTGAGGTACAGAAGGACAGTTACAGAGAGCAGAGTTTGGAGACTGGTGTGCAGAAGGACAGTTACAGAGAGAAGAGGTGAAGACTGGGGTTCAGATGGATCTTACAGAGAGCAGAGTTTGGAGACTGGGGTGCAAAAGGACTTTTGCAGAGAGCAAATATTGGAGACTGGGATGGAGAAGAATCATTGCAGAGAGAAGATGTTGGAGACTGAAGTGCATAACGATCTTACAGAGAGCAGAGATTGGTGACCAGGGTAGAGAATGACTGTTGCCGAGAGCAGAGGTTGGAGACTGGGGTGAAGAAAAATCATTGCAGAGAGAAGAGGTTGGAGACTGGGGTTCTGAAGGCCTGTTACAGAGAGCAGAGGTTAGAGACTGGGTTGCAAAATTCCTGTTACAGAGAGCAGAGGTTGGAAACTATTCTGCAGAAGGACTGTTACAGAGAGCTGAGTTTGGAAACTGGGTAGGAGAAGGATTCTACAGAGAGCAGAGGTTGAAGAATCAGGTGCAGAAAGACTGATACAGAGAGCAGAGGTTGGAGACTGTCGTGCAGAAGGACTGACACAGAAAGCAGAGATTGGAGTCTGGGGTGCAGAAAGACCGTTACAGAGAGAAGAGTTTGGATTCTGAAGTACAGGATGACTGTTACAGAGAGCAGAGGTTGAAGACTGGGGTGCAGAAAGACTGTAAAAGAGAGTTGATGTTGGTAACTAGGGTGCTGATGGATTGTTGCAGAGAGCAGAGTTTGGAGACTGGGGTGCAGAAGAACTGTTGCGGAGAGCAGATGTCGGAGACTGGGGTGCAGAAAGACTGTAACAGAGAGAAGAGGTTTGAGACAGCGGTGCAGAAGGATCTTACAGAGAGCAGAATTTGGAGACTGAGGTGAAGAAGGACTGTTAAAGAGAGCAGAGGTTGGAGACTGAATTGTAGATGGACTGTTACAGAGAGCAGAGGTAGGAGACTGGAGAACAAAAGGTTCATTCCAGACAGCAGAGTTTTCAGACTGAGGTGCAGAAAGACTTTTGCAGAGAGCAGAGGTTGGAGACTGGGCTGTAGAAATTCTGTTACAGAGAGCAGAGTTTGGAGATTCAGGTGCAGAAGGACTGTTACAGGAAGCAGAGTTTTGAAATTGGGATGAAGAAGGACCATTAAAGAGAGCATAGGTTGAAGACTGCGGTATAGGACTGTTACCAATAGCAGAGGTTGGAGACTTGGGTGCAGAATGACTGTTACAGAGAGCAGATGTTGGAGACTGAGGTGTAGAAGGAGTGTTACAGAGAGCAGATATTGGAGACTGAGGTGCGGAAGTAACGTTGCAGAGTACAGAGTTTGGAGACTGAGGTGCAGAAAGATTGTTACAGAGAGCAGAGGGTGGAGACTGGGGAGCAAAAGGACTGTTATAGAGAGCAGAGGTTGGAGACTGGGGTGCAGAAAGACTGATACAGAAAGCAGAGATTGGAGTCTGGGGTGTAGAAAGACCGTTACAGAGAGAAGAGGTTGAATTCTGCAGTACAGGAGGATTGTTACAGAGAGCAGAGGTTGGAGACTGGGGTAGAGAAGGACCGTAAAAGAGAGCTGATGTTGGTAACTAGGGTTCCGAAGGACTGTTGCAGAGAGCAGCGTTTGGAGACTGGCGTGCAGAAGAACTGTTGCGGAGAGCAGAGGTTAAAGACTGGGGTGCAGAAGGACTGTTACAGAGAGCTGAGGTTGGAGACTGAGGTGCAGAAGGACTGTTCCAGAGAGCAGAGGTTGGAAACAGCGTTGCAGAAGGATCTTACAGAGAACAGAATTTGGAGACTGAGGTGCAGAAGGACTGTTGTAGACATCAGAGGTTGGAGACTGGGGTTCAGTAGGATCATTGCAGAGAGCAGAGGTTGGAGACTTGTGTGCAGAAGGCCTTCTAAAGAGAGTAGATTTGGAGACTGGTGTGCAGAAGGCCTGTTAAAGAGAGGAGAGTTTGGAGACTGGGGAGCAGAAGGACTGGTACAGAGAGCAGATTTTTGAAGACTGGGTTGTTGAAGGATCTTACAGAGAGCAGAGGTTGGAATCTAAGATGCAGGTGGACTGGTACAGAGAGCAGTGGTTTGAGACTGGGGTGCAGAAGGATCGTGGAGAGCAGAGATTTCAGACTGAGGTGCAGAAGTACTGTTACAGAGAGCAGAGGTTGGAGATTGAGGTGTAAAAGGACTGTTACAAAAAGCAGAGTTTGGAGACTGAGGTGCAGAAAGACTGTTAAAGAAAGCAGAGTTGGGAAATTGGGGTGCAGAAGGACTGTTACAGAGAGCAGAGGTGGGAGACTTGTGTGCAGAATGATTGTTACAGAAGCACAGTTTGGAGACTAGGTTAAGTAGAATAGACACAGAGCAGAGGTTGGATACTGGGGTTCAGAAGGACTGATACAGAAAGCAGAGTTTAAATACTGGGGAGCAGAATGACCATTACAGAGAGCAAAGTTTGGTGAATGCGGTACAGAAGGACTGTTACAGAGAGCAGATATTGGAGACTGGGGAGCAGAAGGACTGTTGCAGAGGACAGAGTTTAGAGACTGGGGTGCTGCAGGACCCTTCCAGAAAGCAGAGGTTGGAGACTAGAGTAGAGAAAGAATGTTAGAAAGAGCAGAGTTTTGAACTGGAGTGCAGAAAGATCTTACAGAGAGCATAGGTTGGAGACTGTGGTGCAGAAGGACTGTTGCAGAGAGCCGATGTTAGAGACTGGGGTCCAGAAAGATCGTTGCAGAGAGCAGAGTTTGCAGACTGGGGTGCAGACGGCTGTTGAAGAAAGCAGAGGTTGGAGACTGAGGTGCAGAAGGACTGTTACAGAGAGCAGATGTTTGAGACTGGGGTTCAGATGGATCTTACAGAGAGCAGATGACGGAGACTGAGATGCAGAAGGATTGTAACAGACAGCAGAGGTAGGAGACTGGGGTGCAGGAGGTTCTTTTCAGATACCAGAGTTTTCAGACTGTGGAGCACAAGGACTGTTGCAGAGACCAGATGTTGGAGACTGGGGTGTAGAAAAACTGTTGCAGAGAGCAGATGTTGGAGACTGGGGTTATGAATGATTGTTGCAGAAAGAAGAGATTGAAGACTGGTGTCCAGAAGGAATGTTACAGAGAGCAGAGTTGGGAGACTGGGTTGGCGAAGGATCTCACAGAGAGCAGAGGATGGAGACTGAACTGCAGAAGGACTGTTACAGAGAGTATAGGTTGGAGACTGAGGTGCAGAAAGACAGGTACAAAGTGCAGAGTTTAAAGACTGGGTTGCAGAATGATTGTTACAGAGAGCAGAGTTTGGAGACTGGGGTGCAGAAAGAATGTTACAGAGAGCAGAGTTGGGAGAATGGTTTGGCGAAGGATCCCACAGAGAGCAGAAGTTGGAGACTGAAGTGCAGAAGGACTGCTACAGAGAGTAGAGGTTGGAGACTGAAGTGCAGAAGGACTGTTGCTGAGAGAAGAGTTTTCAGACTGAGGTGCAGAAAGATTGTTACAGAGAGCAGAGTTTGGAGACTGGGGTGCAGAAGGACTGTTGCAGAGAGCAGAGGTTGGAGACTTAAGTGCAGAAGGACTGTTGCAGAGAGCAGAGGTTTGAGACTGGGGTGCAGAAGGACTGTTGCAGAGACCAGAGTTTTGAGACAAAGTTGCAGAAGGATATTTAGAGCAGAAGTTAGAGACTGGGGTGCAGAAGGACTGATACAGAAAGCAGAGCCTCTAGTATGGGGTGCAGAAGGAACGTTACAGAGAGTAGAGTTTGGAAAATGCAGTACAGAAGGACTGTTGCAGAGAATAGAATTTAGAGACTGTGGTGCATAAGGACTGTTGCAGAGGTTTGAGACTGAGGTGAAGAAGTCCTGTTACATAGAACAGAGGTTGGAGACTGGGGTGCAGAAGGATCGTTGCAAATAGCAGAGCTTGGAGACAGGGGTGCAGAAGGATCTTACAGAGAGCAGAATTTAGAGACTGAGGTGCAGAAGGACTCTTGCAGAGATCAGAGGTTGGAGACTGGGGTGCAGTAGGATCATTGCAGAGAGCAGAGGTTGGAGATTAGGATGCAGAAGGATCATTGCAGTGAGCAGAGTTTGGAGACTGGGGTGCAGAACGACTGTTATAGAGATCAGAGTTTGGAGACTAGGTTGCTGAAGGATCTTAAAGAGAGCGGAGGTTAGAGACTGATGTGAAGGTGTACTGTTACAGAGAGCAGTGGTTGGAGACTGGGGTGAAGAAGGATCATGCAGAGAGCAGATGTTTCAGACTTAGGTGCACAAGTACTGTTACCGAGAGCAGAGGTTGGAGACTAAGGTGTAGAAGGACTGTTACAGAGAGCAGAGTTTGGAGACTGAGTTCTAGAAGGACTGTTAAAGGAAGCAGAGGTCTGAAATTGGCGTGCAGAAGGACCATTAAAGAGAGCATAGTTTGGAGACTTCGGTTTAGGACTGTTACCCAGACCAGAGGTTGGAGACTGGGATGCAGAAAGACTCTTACAGAGAGCACAAGTTGGAGACTGAGGTGCAGAAGGATGGATACAGAGAACAGAGGTTGGAGACTGGGGTTCAGACTGGCTGATACAGAAAGCAGAGTTTGGAGACAGGGGTGTAGAAGAACTGAAAAAGGGAGCAGAGGTTGGACACTGCGGTACAGAAGGACTGTTACAGAGAGCAGATCTCGGAGACTAGGGAGCAGAAAGACTGTTGCAGAAAGAATAGGTTAGAGAATGAGGTGCAGAAGAACTGTTTGAGAGAGCAGGGTTTGGAGACTAGGGTGCAGAAGGACTGTTACAGAGAGCAGAGTTTGGAGACTTGGGTGCAGAAGGACTGTTACAGAGTGCAGATTTTGGAGACTGGGGTGCAGAAAGACTGTTACAGAGAGAAGAGTTTGAAGACTGGGGTGCAGAAGGCCTGTTACACAGAGCAGAGGTTTGAGACTGGGTTACAGAAGTTCTGTTACAGAAAGCAGAGTTTGGAGACTGTTGTGCAGAAGGACTGTTACAGATTGCAGAGTTTAAAGACTGGGTTGCAGAAGGATCAAACAGAGGGCAGAGTTGGGAGACTGAGGTGCAGAAGGTCTGTTACAGAGAATAGAGTTTGGAGAATGTAGTCCCGAAGGACTGTTGTAGATAGCAGAATTTAGAGACTGGGGTGCAGAAGGACTGTTGCAGAAAGAAGAGTTTGGAGACTGAGTTGTAGAAGGACTGTTACAGGAAGCAGAGTTTGGAAATTGGCCTGCAGAAGGACTGTTAAAGAGGACAGAGGTTTCACACTGTGATGCAGAAGAACTCTTACAGAGAGCAAAATTTGGAGACTGAGGTACAGAAGGATGGATACAGAGAACAGAGGTTGGAGACTGGGGTTCAGACAGACTGATACAGAAAGCAGAGATGGAGACTGGGGTGTAGAAGGATCGTTACAAACAGCAGAGGTTGGAGACTGTGGTACAGAATGACTGTTACAGAGAGCAGATCTGGAGTCTGGGGAGCAGAAAACCTGTTGCAGAGGACAGAGGTTGGAGACAGGGGTGGAGAAGAAATTTTACAGAGAGCAGTGTTTGAAGACTGGGGTGCAGAAGGATTGTGAAGAGAGCAGAGGTGTCAGACTGAGGTTCAGTAGGACTGTTACAGAGACCAGACGTTGGAGATCGAGGTGTAGAAGCACTTTTACAGAGAGCAGAGTTTAGAGTCTGAGGTCCAGATGGACTGTTACAGAAAGCAGAGGTTGAAAATTGGGGTGCAGAAGGACCATTACAGAGACCACACTTTAGAGACTGCGGTATAGAAAAACTGTTACAGAGAGCAGAGTTTGGAGACTGGGGTGCAGAAGGAATGTTACAGAGAGCACAGGTTGGAGACTGAAGTGCAGAAGGATAGATACAGAGAGCAGAGTTTTGAGACTGAGGTTCAAAAGGACTGATACAAAAAGCAGAGTTTGGAGACTGGAGTGCTGAAAGACCGGTACGGAGAGCAGAGGTTGGAAACTGGGGAGCACAAGTACTGTTGCAGAGGACAAAGTTTGAAGACTGGGGTGCCGCATGACACTTGCAGAAGGCAGATGTTAAAGACTGGGGTGGAGAAGGAATGTTACAGAGAGCAGAGTTTGGAAACTGGAGTGCAGAAGGATCTTACAGAGAGCAGAGTTTGGAGACTGGAGTGCAAAAGGACTGGGTGTAGAAGAATCGTTGCAGAGAGAAG